>NW_025319161.1:0-107856 GCF_017639315.1 Drosophila ananassae
TTTTTTAAATTGCGTTTTATTCTTAAATATTCAAAATTTAATAAAAACTTTTTTCAATTGCCGTATATAGATCGGTTGCTTTTTATTGAGTACTCGAAAGTGCACGTTTACGTTAATATCTTAAATATTTTACATTAAAACATCGTTAAAAATATAAAATGATTGTATTATTGTTGATATACAAATGAATGTTATAAATTGAACTTTCAACTACCAGTTATGCAAATAATAATTTTATTTTTATATAATACTCATACTTAAATATAGCTTTTAAAATGACCCTTTCCTGGATAAAATGTGCGCTTTCATTTGACATAAAGAAACTGTTTTGGTACTAAAAAATATAGTTTTTCTAAAAGAATATAATTTTAAATTGTTTTGTTTTTTCTAATAAATCTTCTCTATTTTACATTCTGGAAGTAATTCATATTTTTTATATTTGGCTATGTATACCAGTGAAAGTCTCACATTGAACTATAATTACCAGTTATAATAGCCTTCAAAAAATAACCTTTACTTTAGTTTTCACTTAATAAATAATAATCTTCTAATATAATACAAACTCTTAGTTAATTTTAAAATGCATAATAGAAATTTGTATATTAAATAATATCATTTCTTATAAAATTTTAATTTTTTTTTGTTTGACATATTTTAAGTTTTTCTTTATATATTTACCAATTTATGACTTAAACAGCTAAATGCTAATATTAATATTCTGTAAAGAGTGCTCTCAATAAAAACATATATATATTTTGCTATACATTTATTAAATATATTTTTCTTTGCCTTCCAAATCTAAAAACTAATTCTTTTGGGTTATATATCAATAGGTACTCAAATCTCATTGAAAATAACATTGTGGTCCTGAAAAGGACCGATTTTTTTTTAAATATATGGGCTTCCAATTGACAATTATTCAATTTAAGCGCGCTCTCCACGGATACGACGAGCCAGCTGGATGTCTTTGGGCATAATAGTAACGCGCTTGGCATGAATGGCGCACAAATTGGTATCTTCAAACAGACCAACCAGATAGGCTTCGCTAGCTTCCTGCAAAGCCATCACAGCCGAGCTCTGGAAGCGCAAATCTGTCTTGAAGTCCTGAGCTATTTCACGCACCAACCGCTGGAATGGCAGCTTGCGGATCAACAACTCGGTACTCTTCTGGTAGCGACGGATTTCACGGAGAGCCACAGTTCCGGGACGATAGCGATGGGGCTTCTTTACTCCTCCGGTGGCTGGAGCACTCTTCCGTGCGGCCTTTGTAGCCAGTTGTTTGCGTGGCGCCTTGCCACCAGTCGATTTACGAGCAGTCTGCTTTGTACGAGCCATTTTAATTTCCAAATTCACTGTTCTCTTCGCGCCTCTAAAAACACAATAAACGTGCTGCCCGTTGCGCTACCTCTTTATATACCAGAAACGCCGAGGGTTGAAAAGAGGGAGATAGAACAACATGCCATTTCGATCAATCGGGTTTCGGAAGAGCGAGAAAAATATATCGCTCGGAACTCTTCGTATTCTCATTGAATCGGTATAAAGAGCAGCGCACCGATCTGACAAAATTAGTTCTTCAGTGACTTTCGTGCAGTGTGTTAATATAAAAAGAAAAAGATTGAAAAATGACTGGTCGTGGTAAAGGTGGCAAGGGCTTGGGAAAAGGTGGCGCCAAGCGTCATCGCAAAGTCTTGCGTGATAACATCCAGGGTATTACAAAGCCAGCTATTCGCCGTTTGGCTCGTCGTGGCGGTGTGAAGCGCATCTCTGGTCTTATCTACGAGGAAACTCGTGGAGTCCTGAAAGTGTTCTTGGAGAACGTTATTCGTGACGCCGTCACCTACACCGAACACGCCAAAAGGAAGACAGTGACGGCCATGGATGTTGTTTATGCTCTGAAGAGACAGGGACGCACTCTATACGGCTTCGGCGGTTAAAATTATTTTTGTACAGCCTGTACTTCAACTATACAATCGGTCCTTTTCAGGACCACAATTTCTTGAACAAAAAAAGAGAATAAAATTTGAAATAGTACCGTAATGATCGATCGTAGCCTTAGAAACTAGATATAATTTATTATAATTCAGAAAGCAGAATTTTACTTAATTTAGAAACGAAATAAACGGTATACTACTAGAAACTACATTTTTGTTTTTACATATATGCACACACAATAATCACACTCTTCACACAAGCTCTATATGTATATTATTGAAAATTCTTGAATGATTTTAAGTGAAATTTACATTCAACGTGGTTTTCTTTCATTTTATTTCAATCATTCATAATAGCGACAAAAATGTTTTCGCTTTTATTCTTGTTAATATATTGTTTATACATTTTGTTATTGTAATGTAAACTAGTGCTAATCTTGTAGTTGAAAATTTATATTCTTTTGAAAAAGTGTGGTCGTCCTGAAAAGGACGTTTGGGTTTATAAATGTGTTTATGTACAAGTATTCTGTATTCAGGGCCGTAATTAAGCGTTTAGGCCTTCTTCTCGGTCTTCTTGGGCAAAAGCACAGCCTGGATGTTGGGCAACACGCCACCCTGAGCTATGGTGACACCAGAGAGCAGCTTGTTCAACTCCTCGTCATTGCGAATAGCCAACTGGAGATGACGGGGAATAATCCTAGTCTTCTTGTTATCACGGGCAGCATTGCCAGCTAACTCGAGAACTTCAGCTGCCAGGTATTCCATAACGGCAGCCAGGTAAACAGGAGCGCCGGCACCAACGCGTTCAGCATAGTTGCCTTTGCGGAGCAGACGGTGAATACGTCCGACGGGGAACTGAAGACCAGCACGATTCGATCGGGACTTTGCCTTTCCCTTCACTTTTCCACCCTTGCCACGACCAGACATTTTTTTTTACTTTACGATAATTCACTTCACACACGAATAATGGTGGCGAACTATGGACCACCAATTTATACTTATGCCTTTATCCCTGCTTTCAGTTGGGGGTAGGTCGTTTCTGATGAAATTTTTTAAAAGTAGACCTGAAAACCTTGCTCGAATAAAAGTACTAAGCCGAACGGCTGTTGGGCGCAAATATTATTGTGAAGTGAAGTGAATTTGAAAGTAACTATGCCGCCGAAAACCAGTGGAAAGGCAGCCAAGAAGGCTGGCAAAGCTCAGAAAAATATAACCAAGAATGATAAGAAGAAGAAGCGCAAGAGGAAGGAAAGCTATGCTATTTACATCTACAAGGTTCTGAAGCAGGTTCACCCTGACACTGGAATTTCGTCTAAAGCTATGAGTATAATGAACAGCTTCGTAAACGATATCTTTGAGCGTATTGCTGCTGAGGCTTCGCGTCTGGCTCATTACAACAAGCGCTCGACCATCACCAGTCGGGAAATCCAAACGGCTGTTCGTCTTCTCCTGCCTGGAGAGTTGGCCAAGCATGCCGTTAGTGAAGGAACCAAGGCTGTCACTAAGTATACAAGCTCCAAGTAGATTGCTCGCTTGCTGGGCAGAATGATCCAAAAAGGCCCTTTTCAGGGCCACAACATCATTTTATCAAAGAACACCAAATTTTTAATAGAAGACAATAAAATAATTTCTTATTAATTCTTAAAGAAACACCATTTTTTAAGAAACACATTAGTAAATAAATAAACATCTTAACCTTACCTTACCTACCATAGTAGACTTTTATTATTTTTATTATTATTAGTTATACCTTCATAAACAAACGAGTAGAATGATGCTGGGCGTCGTTTTTCTATATTACATTAAATAATTGATATTTTTTATGTACAGGCGTACATTGCATAGGCATGCAACCAAATTTTCAAATTTTCTATTGCAATTTCGAATCCAGTATTGTTTTTAAGATACTCTCCTAAAAAGTCAAGTTGAAAAAAATTGATAATTTCTTTCTCTTTAAAACATATCTTGTAGCCCTGAAAAGGGCTTGTTTAATTTAATTTTAGATTTCGAAATCTAAAATTTCGATTGCAAACATGTGCAATTTTAATGCACATTTTTACAATTTATTTTTTTGCTGCCGTGGTCTTAGCTTTTGGCTTCTTTGCGGTAGCAGGAGCAGCGGCTTTCTTCACAGTCTTTTTGGGCTTAGCAGATGCAGCTGGTTTAGCCTTTGGGGCTTTAGCTGCCTTTGGTTTGGCTGATGATGGCTTCACCTTTGATGCTACTGCTTTTGCCTTAACGTTACCAGATTTCTTAGCGTCCTTTGCCTTGGCCTTCTCGGTCTTTTTCTTTTCAGCGGTCTTCTTAGTAGCCACGGCTTTTTTAGTTTTGGGCTTCTTGTCGGCAGCTCCGGCGGCCTTTTTAGTGGTGGCTCCGGTCTTCTTGGTGGATACCTTCTTGGTTTTAGTTTTTTTCTCAACAGAAGAAGGCTTTGGCTTGGGCTCCTTCTTGGCAGAAGCTGACAGTTTAAACGAACCAGAAGCACCCTTTCCCTTCGTCTGGATCAGCTTACCGTTGGCAACGGCAGACTTCAGGTACTTCTTGATGAAAGGAGCCAGCTTCTGAGCATCGCATTTGTACGTGGCAGTAATGTACTTCTTGATTGCTAGGAGGGACGAGCCCCCACGCTCCTTCAAATTCTTTATTGAAGCGTCTACCATTTGTTGAGTTGGCGGATGCGATGGTGGTGCAGTGGTCTTCTTCGCCTTTGTGGCAGCGGAGCCCGTTGCCTTTTTGGCTGTTACTTTCTTCTCAACCGGTGCAGGTGGAGCTGCCACAGGAGACGCGGATGTAGCTACTGCTGAATCGGACATTTTTAAATTTTTATTCACAGAAATAAACTTTTTTTTATGCAAAAAATAGCCCGCGACCCCACATCCAAAGTCCCTTGCTCGGATGAGAATCGAGGAGGAGAGCAGTTTGACTATGTGTTTGGCACAGTTCATTTGTGTTACAAATGTTTTTTCGAAGGGTGTAATTATTTTTTACTATTTCATTCTTAAAATGATATAATGTTGATTTTTTTAAATTGCGTTTTATTCTTAAATATTCAAAATTTAATAAAAACTTTTTTCAATTGCCGTATATAGATCGGTTGCTTTTTATTGAGTACTCGAAAGTGCACGTTTACGTTAATATCTTAAATATTTTACATTAAAACATCGTTAAAAATATAAAATGATTGTATTATTGTTGATATACAAATGAATGTTATAAATTGAACTTTCAACTACCAGTTATGCAAATAATAATTTTATTTTTATATAATACTCATACTTAAATATAGCTTTTAAAATGACCCTTTCCTGGATAAAATGTGCGCTTTCATTTGACATAAAGAAACTGTTTTGGTACTAAAAAATATAGTTTTTCTAAAAGAATATAATTTTAAATTGTTTTGTTTTTTCTAATAAATCTTCTCTATTTTACATTCTGGAAGTAATTCATATTTTTTATATTTGGCTATGTATACCAGTGAAAGTCTCACATTGAACTATAATTACCAGTTATAATAGCCTTCAAAAAATAACCTTTACTTTAGTTTTCACTTAATAAATAATAATCTTCTAATATAATACAAACTCTTAGTTAATTTTAAAATGCATAATAGAAATTTGTATATTAAATAATATCATTTCTTATAAAATTTTAATTTTTTTTGTTTGACATATTTTAAGTTTTTCTTTATATATTTACCAATTTATGACTTAAACAGCTAAATGCTAATATTAATATTCTGTAAAGAGTGCTCTAAATAAAAACATATATATATTTTGCTATACATTTATTAAATATATTTTTCTTTGCCTTCCAAATCTAAAAACTAATTCTTTTGGGTTATATATCAATAGGTACTCAAATCTCATTGAAAATAACATTGTGGTCCTGAAAAGGACCGATTTTTTTTTAAATATATGGGCTTCCAATTGACAATTATTCAATTTAAGCGCGCTCTCCACGGATACGACGAGCCAGCTGGATGTCTTTGGGCATAATAGTAACGCGCTTGGCATGAATGGCGCACAAATTGGTATCTTCAAACAGACCAACCAGATAGGCTTCGCTAGCTTCCTGCAAAGCCATCACAGCCGAGCTCTGGAAGCGCAAATCTGTCTTGAAGTCCTGAGCTATTTCACGCACCAACCGCTGGAATGGCAGCTTGCGGATCAACAACTCGGTACTCTTCTGGTAGCGACGGATTTCACGGAGAGCCACAGTTCCGGGACGATAGCGATGGGGCTTCTTTACTCCTCCGGTGGCTGGAGCACTCTTCCGTGCGGCCTTTGTAGCCAGTTGTTTGCGTGGCGCCTTGCCACCAGTCGATTTACGAGCAGTCTGCTTTGTACGAGCCATTTTAATTTCCAAATTCACTGTTCTCTTCGCGCCTCTAAAAACACAATAAACGTGCTGCCCGTTGCGCTACCTCTTTATATACCAGAAACGCCGAGGGTTGAAAAGAGGGAGATAGAACAACATGCCATTTCGATCAATCGGGTTTCGGAAGAGCGAGAAAAATATATCGCTCGGAACTCTTCGTATTCTCATTGAATCGGTATAAAGAGCAGCGCACCGATCTGACAAAATTAGTTCTTCAGTGACTTTCGTGCAGTGTGTTAATATAAAAAGAAAAAGATTGAAAAATGACTGGTCGTGGTAAAGGTGGCAAGGGCTTGGGAAAAGGTGGCGCCAAGCGTCATCGCAAAGTCTTGCGTGATAACATCCAGGGTATTACAAAGCCAGCTATTCGCCGTTTGGCTCGTCGTGGCGGTGTGAAGCGCATCTCTGGTCTTATCTACGAGGAAACTCGTGGAGTCCTGAAAGTGTTCTTGGAGAACGTTATTCGTGACGCCGTCACCTACACCGAACACGCCAAAAGGAAGACAGTGACGGCCATGGATGTTGTTTATGCTCTGAAGAGACAGGGACGCACTCTATACGGCTTCGGCGGTTAAAATTATTTTTGTACAGCCTGTACTTCAACTATACAATCGGTCCTTTTCAGGACCACAATTTCTTGAACAAAAAAAGAGAATAAAATTTGAAATAGTACCGTAATGATCGATCGTAGCCTTAGAAACTAGATATAATTTATTATAATTCAGAAAGCAGAATTTTACTTAATTTAGAAACGAAATAAACGGTATACTACTAGAAACTACATTTTTGTTTTTACATATATGCACACACAATAATCACACTCTTCACACAAGCTCTATATGTATATTATTGAAAATTCTTGAATGATTTTAAGTGAAATTTACATTCAACGTGGTTTTCTTTCATTTTATTTCAATCATTCATAATAGCGACAAAAATGTTTTCGCTTTTATTCTTGTTAATATATTGTTTATACATTTTGTTATTGTAATGTAAACTAGTGCTAATCTTGTAGTTGAAAATTTATATTCTTTTGAAAAAGTGTGGTCGTCCTGAAAAGGACGTTTGGGTTTATAAATGTGTTTATGTACAAGTATTCTGTATTCAGGGCCGTAATTAAGCGTTTAGGCCTTCTTCTCGGTCTTCTTGGGCAAAAGCACAGCCTGGATGTTGGGCAACACGCCACCCTGAGCTATGGTGACACCAGAGAGCAGCTTGTTCAACTCCTCGTCATTGCGAATAGCCAACTGGAGATGACGGGGAATAATCCTAGTCTTCTTGTTATCACGGGCAGCATTGCCAGCTAACTCGAGAACTTCAGCTGCCAGGTATTCCATAACGGCAGCCAGGTAAACAGGAGCGCCGGCACCAACGCGTTCAGCATAGTTGCCTTTGCGGAGCAGACGGTGAATACGTCCGACGGGGAACTGAAGACCAGCACGATTCGATCGGGACTTTGCCTTTCCCTTCACTTTTCCACCCTTGCCACGACCAGACATTTTTTTTACTTTACGATAATTCACTTCACACACGAATAATGGTGGCGAACTATGGACCACCAATTTATACTTATGCCTTTATCCCTGCTTTCAGTTGGGGGTAGGTCGTTTCTGATGAAATTTTTTAAAAGTAGACCTGAAAACCTTGCTCGAATAAAAGTACTAAGCCGAACGGCTGTTGGGCGCAAATATTATTGTGAAGTGAAGTGAATTTGAAAGTAACTATGCCGCCGAAAACCAGTGGAAAGGCAGCCAAGAAGGCTGGCAAAGCTCAGAAAAATATAACCAAGAATGATAAGAAGAAGAAGCGCAAGAGGAAGGAAAGCTATGCTATTTACAGAGCTGGGAAAACATCGATAGTTGGCATATTCGAGGTTTTCGAGGTTTTTCATACAAATATTCGATAGTATCGAACTAAAAAAATTATAAATCAAGTTTAAGTTGCATTTAGAGTAAATAATAAAAAAACTTCTTAAAGGCCATTCTTTATTCGAATAACAAAACATAACAAAATCTCATAATCATATGAAGTCGCTTATAACAAAGGAAGAAATGAAATAATTCACAAAAGATTCTTATGAATAGGTTAATATATTCTAAATTTGTACACTGACGACTAATATTGTAATATGAGTTCAATGCTATAGCCTCAACGGTTTGTATCTTCTGTTTTGAGTTACACATGCTATAACCTAGTCTAAGGTTTTAGCAGGTATAACTTAGAACAGAAAATACTAACCGTTGAGGCTATAGCATTGAACTCATGTTACAGTATTAGTCTTCAGTGTAACTAGCTAACTATTCATTGATTGAATAGTTTGAGATCCACATATTTTTATTGAGAAAGGATAATATATCCACGTTTTTGGCCTTTAGTGATGCTCTCCTAGCAGAAATAATTTGTCCCGTTTTACTAAAACTCCTCTCAGACTCAGTCGATGATGCTTTTAGATACCTACCTTTATCGTATTCGCCTTGCAAAAATTTGTCCATTTTCTCCGCCAACACCAATATTAACTTTCACGTGTAGATCTCCGCAGTTGTTCGCCAAAAGTAAAGATGTGCAAGCTTGCCACTATCGTTTACTATCGGCACTCAAACATCGATAGTGGTTCGCAAACCCAAATATTCGATATATCGATACTATCGTGAGTGGCCGACCCAGCTCTAGCTATTTACATCTACAAGGTTCTGAAGCAGGTTCACCCTGACACTGGAATTTCGTCTAAAGCTATGAGTATAATGAACAGCTTCGTAAACGATATCTTTGAGCGTATTGCTGCTGAGGCTTCGCGTCTGGCTCATTACAACAAGCGCTCGACCATCACCAGTCGGGAAATCCAAACGGCTGTTCGTCTTCTCCTGCCTGGAGAGTTGGCCAAGCATGCCGTTAGTGAAGGAACCAAGGCTGTCACTAAGTATACAAGCTCCAAGTAGATTGCTCGCTTGCTGGGCAGAATGATCCAAAAAGGCCCTTTTCAGGGCCACAACATCATTTTATCAAAGAACACCAAATTTTTAATAGAAGACAATAAAATAATTTCTTATTAATTCTTAAAGAAACACCATTTTTTAAGAAACACATTAGTAAATAAATAAACATCTTAACCTTACCTTACCTACCATAGTAGACTTTTATTATTTTTATTATTATTAGTTATACCTTCATAAACAAACGAGTAGAATGATGCTGGGCGTCGTTTTTCTATATTACATTAAATAATTGATATTTTTTATGTACAGGCGTACATTGCATAGGCATGCAACCAAATTTTCAAATTTTCTATTGCAATTTCGAATCCAGTATTGTTTTTAAGATACTCTCCTAAAAAGTCAAGTTGAAAAAAATTGATAATTTCTTTCTCTTTAAAACATATCTTGTAGCCCTGAAAAGGGCTTGTTTAATTTAATTTTAGATTTCGAAATCTAAAATTTCGATTGCAAACATGTGCAATTTTAATGCACATTATTACAATTTATTTTTTTGCTGCCGTGGTCTTAGCTTTTGGCTTCTTTGCGGTAGCAGGAGCAGCGGCTTTCTTCACAGTCTTTTTGGGCTTAGCAGATGCAGCTGGTTTAGCCTTTGGGGCTTTAGCTGCCTTTGGTTTGGCTGATGATGGCTTCACCTTTGATGCTACTGCTTTTGCCTTAACGTTACCAGATTTCTTAGCGTCCTTTGCCTTGGCCTTCTCGGTCTTTTTCTTTTCAGCGGTCTTCTTAGTAGCCACGGCTTTTTTAGTTTTGGGCTTCTTGTCGGCAGCTCCGGCGGCCTTTTTAGTGGTGGCTCCGGTCTTCTTGGTGGATACCTTCTTGGTTTTAGTTTTTTTCTCAACAGAAGAAGGCTTTGGCTTGGGCTCCTTCTTGGCAGAAGCTGACAGTTTAAACGAACCAGAAGCACCCTTTCCCTTCGTCTGGATCAGCTTACCGTTGGCAACGGCAGACTTCAGGTACTTCTTGATGAAAGGAGCCAGCTTCTGAGCATCGCATTTGTACGTGGCAGTAATGTACTTCTTGATTGCTAGGAGGGACGAGCCCCCACGCTCCTTCAAATTCTTTATTGAAGCGTCTACCATTTGTTGAGTTGGCGGATGCGATGGTGGTGCAGTGGTCTTCTTCGCCTTTGTGGCAGCGGAGCCCGTTGCCTTTTTGGCTGTTACTTTCTTCTCAACCGGTGCAGGTGGAGCTGCCACAGGAGACGCGGATGTAGCTACTGCTGAATCGGACATTTTTAAATTTTTATTCACAGAAATAAACTTTTTTTTATGCAAAAAATAGCCCGCGACCCCACATCCAAAGTCCCTTGCTCGGATGAGAATCGAGGAGGAGAGCAGTTTGACTATGTGTTTGGCACAGTTCATTTGTGTTACAAATGTTTTTTCGAAGGGTGTAATTATTTTTTACTATTTCATTCTTAAAATGATATAATGTTGATTTTTTTAAATTGCGTTTTATTCTTAAATATTCAAAATTTAATAAAAACTTTTTTCAATTGCCGTATATAGATCGGTTGCTTTTTATTGAGTACTCGAAAGTGCACGTTTACGTTAATATCTTAAATATTTTACATTAAAACATCGTTAAAAATATAAAATGATTGTATTATTGTTGATATACAAATGAATGTTATAAATTGAACTTTCAACTACCAGTTATGCAAATAATAATTTTATTTTTATATAATACTCATACTTAAATATAGCTTTTAAAATGACCCTTTCCTGGATAAAATGTGCGCTTTCATTTGACATAAAGAAACTGTTTTGGTACTAAAAAATATAGTTTTTCTAAAAGAATATAATTTTAAATTGTTTTGTTTTTTCTAATAAATCTTCTCTATTTTACATTCTGGAAGTAATTCATATTTTTTATATTTGGCTATGTATACCAGTGAAAGTCTCACATTGAACTATAATTACCAGTTATAATAGCCTTCAAAAAATAACCTTTACTTTAGTTTTCACTTAATAAATAATAATCTTCTAATATAATACAAACTCTTAGTTAATTTTAAAATGCATAATAGAAATTTGTATATTAAATAATATCATTTCTTATAAAATTTTAATTTTTTTTGTTTGACATATTTTAAGTTTTTCTTTATATATTTACCAATTTATGACTTAAACAGCTAAATGCTAATATTAATATTCTGTAAAGAGTGCTCTAAATAAAAACATATATATATTTTGCTATACATTTATTAAATATATTTTTCTTTGCCTTCCAAATCTAAAAACTAATTCTTTTGGGTTATATATCAATAGGTACTCAAATCTCATTGAAAATAACATTGTGGTCCTGAAAAGGACCGATTTTTTTTTAAATATATGGGCTTCCAATTGACAATTATTCAATTTAAGCGCGCTCTCCACGGATACGACGAGCCAGCTGGATGTCTTTGGGCATAATAGTAACGCGCTTGGCATGAATGGCGCACAAATTGGTATCTTCAAACAGACCAACCAGATAGGCTTCGCTAGCTTCCTGCAAAGCCATCACAGCCGAGCTCTGGAAGCGCAAATCTGTCTTGAAGTCCTGAGCTATTTCACGCACCAACCGCTGGAATGGCAGCTTGCGGATCAACAACTCGGTACTCTTCTGGTAGCGACGGATTTCACGGAGAGCCACAGTTCCGGGACGATAGCGATGGGGCTTCTTTACTCCTCCGGTGGCTGGAGCACTCTTCCGTGCGGCCTTTGTAGCCAGTTGTTTGCGTGGCGCCTTGCCACCAGTCGATTTACGAGCAGTCTGCTTTGTACGAGCCATTTTAATTTCCAAATTCACTGTTCTCTTCGCGCCTCTAAAAACACAATAAACGTGCTGCCCGTTGCGCTACCTCTTTATATACCAGAAACGCCGAGGGTTGAAAAGAGGGAGATAGAACAACATGCCATTTCGATCAATCGGGTTTCGGAAGAGCGAGAAAAATATATCGCTCGGAACTCTTCGTATTCTCATTGAATCGGTATAAAGAGCAGCGCACCGATCTGACAAAATTAGTTCTTCAGTGACTTTCGTGCAGTGTGTTAATATAAAAAGAAAAAGATTGAAAAATGACAGGTCGTGGTAAAGGTGGCAAGGGCTTGGGAAAAGGTGGCGCCAAGCGTCATCGCAAAGTCTTGCGTGATAACATCCAGGGTATTACAAAGCCAGCTATTCGCCGTTTGGCTCGTCGTGGCGGTGTGAAGCGCATCTCTGGTCTTATCTACGAGGAAACTCGTGGAGTCCTGAAAGTGTTCTTGGAGAACGTTATTCGTGACGCCGTCACCTACACCGAACACGCCAAAAGGAAGACAGTGACGGCCATGGATGTTGTTTATGCTCTGAAGAGACAGGGACGCACTCTATACGGCTTCGGCGGTTAAAATTATTTTTGTACAGCCTGTACTTCAACTATACAATCGGTCCTTTTCAGGACCACAATTTCTTGAACAAAAAAAGAGAATAAAATTTGAAATAGTACCGTAATGATCGATCGTAGCCTTAGAAACTAGATATAATATATTATAATTCAGAAAGCAGAATTTTACTTAATTTAGAAACGAAATAAACGGTATACTACTAGAAACTACATTTTTTTTTTTTAGATATATGCACACACAATAATCACACTCTTCACACAAGCTCTATATGTATATTATTGAAAATTCTTGAATGATTTTAAGTGAAATTTACATTCAACGTGGTTTTCTTTCATTTTATTTCAATCATTCATAATAGCGACAAAAATGTTTTCGCTTTTATTCTTGTTAATATATTGTTTATACATTTTGTTATTGTAATGTAAACTAGTGCTAATCTTGTAGTTGAAAATTTATATTCTTTTGAAAAAGTGTGGTCGTCCTGAAAAGGACGTTTGGGTTTATAAATGTGTTTATGTACAAGTATTCTGTATTCAGGGCCGTAATTAAGCGTTTAGGCCTTCTTCTCGGTCTTCTTGGGCAAAAGCACAGCCTGGATGTTGGGCAACACGCCACCCTGAGCTATGGTGACACCAGAGAGCAGCTTGTTCAACTCCTCGTCATTGCGAATAGCCAACTGGAGATGACGGGGAATAATCCTAGTCTTCTTGTTATCACGGGCAGCATTGCCAGCTAACTCGAGAACTTCAGCTGCCAGGTATTCCATAACGGCAGCCAGGTAAACAGGAGCGCCGGCACCAACGCGTTCAGCATAGTTGCCTTTGCGGAGCAGACGGTGAATACGTCCGACGGGGAACTGAAGACCAGCACGATTCGATCGGGACTTTGCCTTTCCCTTCACTTTTCCACCCTTGCCACGACCAGACATTTTTTTTTACTTTACGATAATTCACTTCACACACGAATAATGGTGGCGAACTATGGACCACCAATTTATACTTATGCCTTTATCCCTGCTTTCAGTTGGGGGTAGGTCGTTTCTGATGAAATTTTTTAAAAGTAGACCTGAAAACCTTGCTCGAATAAAAGTACTAAGCCGAACGGCTGTTGGGCGCAAATATTATTGTGAAGTGAAGTGAATTTGAAAGTAACTATGCCGCCGAAAACCAGTGGAGCTCTCCAGTGACCTTCGTGCAGTGTGTTAAGAATTCACTTAAGTTCGAGAATTCAGTGACTTTCGTGCAGTGTGAAAAGAAAAAGATTGAAAAACGAGTGGTTGCGATGCAAGTGAGTGATTGGAGGTGAAGGAAAGCAAAGAGATTTACAAAAGACCAAAGGTTCCTCCTTCACCCTTCACATGCAAAGTGACCACGAAAGTGAAGAGTTCAAGCAGCCAGCCAATGCTGTGCAAGCAATCAAAAAAGACAAAAACAATACAAACATGACAAAAAATAAAAATAAAAACAAAAGTGGCTCCCCAAAGCCACCTCCGACGGTTGCCACAAACAAATCGAACACAAACACATGCTCGCCAAGGCCATCAACCCCGGCACTAGCCGATGAAGACGATGAAATGGTCTACGAGTCTGACTCGTCCAAGCGACACAGAAGCTCATCGTCCGATTACGATTCATCCGACAGCGACGAATCCACATATGAAGAAGATGATGATGAGGACTCTACCCTAACTGCAGAACAAGTAAGGGGTCTCCTCAAAGAAACCAGCAAACTCAGAGAAGAAAACAAAAAACTACTAGAACTTCTAACTCAACATAAAAACAACAAAAACAACCAAGACGATAACACCACCAGCTACAACCATAAGGAAAATTACCCGGCACTAAACAGCAAACAACAGAATAAAAGATTTAAATTGACTACGCCACCAGCAAAACACACAGCCCCTAAGAAGACTGCAGTACCAGCTAGGACCACATCATACCCTCCTAAGGAAACCGACACCTTAAACAATCTACCGGTAATAGTATTATATAACACAAACATTAAGATTCTAAGACAAGCCTTAAAGGGTAAATACACCCTTAACATAGTAAACAAAAATGTTACACATTTAAAACTATACACACTAGAAAATTTGACTAACACAAAAAACTTTCTCACAGAAAACAAAGCCATGTACTTCACATATACCCCCAAACAACTTAAACCACACACTGTTATTATAAAAAAACTACCTCTAAACATATTTAATGAAAGCGAAATTAAATCTGCCCTTCAAGAAAAAATTCCGGAACTGGAAATAATTTCCATAAAACCTTATAAAGAAAAATTCTACCTTGCCCAAATCAAAAAAACAAATAACAATCTCAACAACCTATTTAATATAAGCACCTTGTTAAATTGCAAAATCATCATTGAAGGCTTCAAGCCACACCCTAATAGTATTAAACAATGCCACAAATGCCAAAGATTTGCACACGTAGCCAGCAACTGTAATATGCCTTACCGCTGCATCAAATGCACAAACACGCATCCACCAGGTGAATGCAAAGTTCCCAAACCAGACCCAAACAACCCTCAACCCTCCCCAGCTAAATGTGTCAATTGCCTTGGTAACCACACTGCCAACGCTAAAATATGCCCAATCAGGCTTAAAATTATTGAAAAAATTAAGACAAGACGAACCACGCAATCAACAAATATTAACAATAAAATTGTAAGTGACAAAAGCTTTTCATCATTATTTACAAATATCACGCAAACGCAGGCCCAGCCTCAACCTCAGCCTCAACCAAAAACACCCACAACCATGACAATAGATAGTATAAATAGAGAGTCCATCAAAGCCTTTGGCAAAGACCTTTTAGCCTGCATTGAAATAATGCAAAACACCATTCACAAATACCCACAAACTAAAACTGAAAATATCAAAAAACAAATCCTACTAGATTTCATTCTACAAATATCCCTATGAGACCATTTAAATGCATATTCCAAAACGTAAATAGTATCAGACAACTTAGAAAACAAACTGAAATAAACCTGCTCCTGGACAAATACAAACCAGACATACTACTATTAGCTGAACACCGACTAAGACCAAACGAGACAATCACCCTAAACAACTACCAACTCATTCGACACAAATCAAGCTCGCTTGTGGCTATTTGTGTCAAAAATGGTACCAAATTCACCCTAATAAATACCCCACAAACCAGAAACGCTGAAGCCATAGCCATACTTCTCAACTACAGAGACAACAGGAATACAAACCATCAAATAGCCTTTGCCTCAATATATAAGAGACCACAAGATCCATCGCTCATAACCGACATACACACAATAACTCGCTTTATTACACAGAACACAAATTGTGATCACATAGTAATCGGGTGTGACGTAAATGCAAAGCACCCTAGCTGGCACATTCCGTATCTCGACCCACGACACAAAAACCAAGATGGCAGAATTCTGCTAAATTGGATCCAAAATAGATCAGATTACAAAATAATACCCTCATCTGAACCTACAAGAGTCAGCAACAACTCTAAATCCTCCATTGATTTTTTCATAACAACAACAAACCTAGACACAGGACCCAATACCACATGTAAAGTCCTAAAAGACTTCCCATCAGACCACTACGGAATACAATTAAAAGTCAATTTAGGGAATTATGAACTAGATAAAATAGAGACAAAAACTCAATACAAATTCAATAGCATAAACACGCTAATCTATAACGCTATAATCACCAGAAATCTACAATACATCCCAGACAATAGGAACATGCAATCAAATGAAATTGACTACCATGTAGAAAATCTCGTCGCAGCTTTCAAAGCTGGCCTAGAATCTAACCTAGCCATACCCAAAATCCAAATAAACCCATCCCAACCAGCAAAAAATATCATACCAAGCCGACAATGCCTCCAATTAATAAAAATAAAAAAGAAAATCAGAAGACAGCTCATACGCAGACAGTCAAGCCTCAATCACCATCAAAAGCAAATAATAAGAGAAATAATAAACCAATTAAACAAAGCAATAAATACAGATCTAGAAAACGCATACTTACTCTCCATAGAAAAGAAACTCTCCCACATCAAGCCTAAAAACATCAGCCTAAAATACCTATCCAAAACAAAAAAACACGACGTATCCCATAGCATCACACTAACACAGCAAGAAATAAACACAATAGATTTTAGCACATCCCCAAACATCATTGACGACTTCTCGAAAGTCAATGCTCTAGCTTGGTCATTCCAACAAATACACGCACAAAATGATCACCTATCAGCAACAACGATAGAAATTCAAGAACACACTAATCATGTAAACAATGCAGTAAACTCCATGTTCAGACAGAATGAATATATCACAACCTTCTCCACAACCACAACGGCTGACGGAAAATTCCCGAATGCCAGTAATATAGGCTTCGTCAACTCAGAAGACCTCATTCATCACATTAGATTTTGTAATAATAAAAAAACCTTAGGACCCGACAGCACTAGCAATTTCCTCATAAAAAAACTAAGCCTTAAAATAATAGACCACCTTACAATACTCTTTAATCACTGCATCAATAATGGATATTTTCCAGAATCATGGAAAAAAGGCAAAATCATACCCATTAAAAAACCAAACAATGAATCAAGCAAACTAAAAAGCTATAGACCAATATCAATCCTCTCAGCCATCAGCCAACTGCTAGAAAAAATCTTGTTAGAAAAAATAAATAAACACATAGAAGAACAAAATACGCTAAAACCATACCAACTTGGGTTTAGACAAAGAACCTCAACATCACACTCCTTTGCAATTACAAATAACTTCATTTACGAAAAATTAATGAAAAAATGTGCAACTATTACCTGTGCACTAGACTTTGAAAAGGCCTTCGACACGGTATGGACAAATGGACTGATATTCAAGATGATGAACAAATTTAATTTTAATACGCAAATAACCAAAATAATAAATAGCTACCTCCAAAACAGAACCTTCTACGTGACAAACAATTCCGAAACATCCATCACACGCAACATCACAGCAGGAGTTCCACAGGGATCAACCCTTGCACCCACCCTATATAACATTTACCTTGCAGACATCCCGGACTACCAACCAATGCACAACGAAACATATAGACCTGCAATCACACCTATCATATACGCAGACGATATACTCATCCTTGCGTCAAGTCCGAGACTAAAATGCACTGAAAAAACACTTAACAACTACCTAAAACAACTAGAAGCCTACTTTATAAAGTGGAGGCTCAAACTAAACGTTGATAAATGCGAAACCTGTACAATCAGGGGACCCAGAAAAAGGGATCTTTACCCTAACCAACGAACATACATTCCCAAAATCAAAATTAACTCTAACACACAGATCAAAAACACTACAGTCATCAAATACCTCGGAGTAAAATATGACTCAAAACTTAACTTTAAAGAAAACACGGAACACACTATAAAAAAAGCAAAAATACAACTAGGACTAATTCACCATGTTTTTGGTTCAATTACCACAAGCCAAAACACACGAAGTCAAAACACCAAACTCCAAATCTACAAAAAACTAATTCAACCCATATTAACATACGGACATATAGCTTGGTTTAATCTTAAATCTCAAGAAATGGAGAAATTAAGAATCTTCGAACGTCAAATGCTACGCAGAGCCCTAGGTCCTGCAGCCAGAAACATAAACACCACACATTTCATAACAAACAACAACCTATACAAACTAACCAAAACAACCAGACTTGACACAAAAATAATGAAAATAGTAGAAAAATTTATAGAATCCAATAAGGAAACCGACAACCCACTCATAGCAAACTGTATAGACCAAAGGCAATTGACACAAAACCACTCCAGACACCACCTTACCCTAAACCACTTCAACTACCTCAAAAACATAGGAATTATTTATGATCAAAACAAAAACCTAATCTTCTATCATCGCGCACACACAACCCTAAACCCAGAGCACCTCATATACAATGTAGGACAATAATACCCCCCTCCCCCTTGTAAATACACCCCTAGAATAAGACACTTTAAAATAGACTAAGTAGAATTAAGGCAGCAAATCAAAAACTCAATAATATTCAGGTTTTCTTTTTTCCTGACAACTCCAAACCTCAAAACTTTAACCCAGCCAAACTTAATAATGGCAACAAGAACACATACAAACAAACCTTACTCTTTAAGACCCGGAAAAGCTGATGCGCAGGGTAATAAACACCAAAAACCAAAAACTGTAATTTTAAGATTTTGTCAACCTTAGAATTAAGCTTGTAGAGTATAAGTGTTATAAACTCTGTAAAATTTCCATGACAATAAAAAATGGTAAAAAAAAAAAAAATGGCGCAAATATTATTGTGAAGTGAAGTGAATTTGAAAGTAACTATGCCGCCGAAAACCAGTGGAAAGGCAGCCAAGAAGGCTGGCAAAGCTCAGAAAAATATAACCAAGAATGATAAGAAGAAGAAGCGCAAGAGGAAGGAAAGCTATGCTATTTACATCTACAAGGTTCTGAAGCAGGTTCACCCTGACACTGGAATTTCGTCTAAAGCTATGAGTATAATGAACAGCTTCGTAAACGATATCTTTGAGCGTATTGCTGCTGAGGCTTCGCGTCTGGCTCATTACAACAAGCGCTCGACCATCACCAGTCGGGAAATCCAAACGGCTGTTCGTCTTCTCCTGCCTGGAGAGTTGGCCAAGCATGCCGTTAGTGAAGGAACCAAGGCTGTCACTAAGTATACAAGCTCCAAGTAGATTGCTCGCTTGCTGGGCAGAATGATCCAAAAAGGCCCTTTTCAGGGCCACAACATCATTTTATCAAAGAACACCAAATTTTTAATAGAAGACAATAAAATAATTTCTTATTAATTCTTAAAGAAACACCATTTTTTAAGAAACACATTAGTAAATAAATAAACATCTTAACCTTACCTTACCTACCATAGTAGACTTTTATTATTTTTATTATTATTAGTTATACCTTCATAAACAAACGAGTAGAATGATGCTGGGCGTCGTTTTTCTATATTACATTAAATAATTGATATTTTTTATGTACAGGCGTACATTGCATAGGCATGCAACCAAATTTTCAAATTTTCTATTGCAATTTCGAATCCAGTATTGTTTTTAAGATACTCTCCTAAAAAGTCAAGTTGAAAAAAATTGATAATTTCTTTCTCTTTAAAACATATCTTGTAGCCCTGAAAAGGGCTTGTTTAATTTAATTTTAGATTTCGAAATCTAAAATTTCGATTGCAAACATGTGCAATTTTAATGCACATTATTACAATTTATTTTTTTGCTGCCGTGGTCTTAGCTTTTGGCTTCTTTGCGGTAGCAGGAGCAGCGGCTTTCTTCACAGTCTTTTTGGGCTTAGCAGATGCAGCTGGTTTAGCCTTTGGGGCTTTAGCTGCCTTTGGTTTGGCTGATGATGGCTTCACCTTTGATGCTACTGCTTTTGCCTTAACGTTACCAGATTTCTTAGCGTCCTTTGCCTTGGCCTTCTCGGTCTTTTTCTTTTCAGCGGTCTTCTTAGTAGCCACGGCTTTTTTAGTTTTGGGCTTCTTGTCGGCAGCTCCGGCGGCCTTTTTAGTGGTGGCTCCGGTCTTCTTGGTGGATACCTTCTTGGTTTTAGTTTTTTTCTCAACAGAAGAAGGCTTTGGCTTGGGCTCCTTCTTGGCAGAAGCTGACAGTTTAAACGAACCAGAAGCACCCTTTCCCTTCGTCTGGATCAGCTTACCGTTGGCAACGGCAGACTTCAGGTACTTCTTGATGAAAGGAGCCAGCTTCTGAGCATCGCATTTGTACGTGGCAGTAATGTACTTCTTGATTGCTAGGAGGGACGAGCCCCCACGCTCCTTCAAATTCTTTATTGAAGCGTCTACCATTTGTTGAGTTGGCGGATGCGATGGTGGTGCAGTGGTCTTCTTCGCCTTTGTGGCAGCGGAGCCCGTTGCCTTTTTGGCTGTTACTTTCTTCTCAACCGGTGCAGGTGGAGCTGCCACAGGAGACGCGGATGTAGCTACTGCTGAATCGGACATTTTTAAATTTTTATTCACAGAAATAAACTTTTTTTTATGCAAAAAATAGCCCGCGACCCCACATCCAAAGTCCCTTGCTCGGATGAGAATCGAGGAGGAGAGCAGTTTGACTATGTGTTTGGCACAGTTCATTTGTGTTACAAATGTTTTTTCGAAGGGTGTAATTATTTTTTACTATTTCATTCTTAAAATGATATAATGTTGATTTTTTTAAATTGCGTTTTATTCTTAAATATTCAAAATTTAATAAAAACTTTTTTCAATTGCCGTATATAGATCGGTTGCTTTTTATTGAGTACTCGAAAGTGCACGTTTACGTTAATATCTTAAATATTTTACATTAAAACATCGTTAAAAATATAAAATGATTGTATTATTGTTGATATACAAATGAATGTTATAAATTGAACTTTCAACTACCAGTTATGCAAATAATAATTTTATTTTTATATAATACTCATACTTAAATATAGCTTTTAAAATGACCCTTTCCTGGATAAAATGTGCGCTTTCATTTGACATAAAGAAACTGTTTTGGTACTAAAAAATATAGTTTTTCTAAAAGAATATAATTTTAAATTGTTTTGTTTTTTCTAATAAATCTTCTCTATTTTACATTCTGGAAGTAATTCATATTTTTTATATTTGGCTATGTATACCAGTGAAAGTCTCACATTGAACTATAATTACCAGTTATAATAGCCTTCAAAAAATAACCTTTACTTTAGTTTTCACTTAATAAATAATAATCTTCTAATATAATACAAACTCTTAGTTAATTTTAAAATGCATAATAGAAATTTGTATATTAAATAATATCATTTCTTATAAAATTTTAATTTTTTTTGTTCGACATATTTTAAGTTTTTCTTTATATATTTACCAATTTATGACTTAAACAGCTAAATGCTAATATTAATATTCTGTAAAGAGTGCTCTAAATAAAAACATATATATATTTTGCTATACATTTATTAAATATATTTTTCTTTGCCTTCCAAATCTAAAAACTAATTCTTTTGGGTTATATATCAATAGGTACTCAAATCTCATTGAAAATAACATTGTGGTCCTGAAAAGGACCGATTTTTTTTTAAATATATGGGCTTCCAATTGACAATTATTCAATTTAAGCGCGCTCTCCACGGATACGACGAGCCAGCTGGATGTCTTTGGGCATAATAGTAACGCGCTTGGCATGAATGGCGCACAAATTGGTATCTTCAAACAGACCAACCAGATAGGCTTCGCTAGCTTCCTGCAAAGCCATCACAGCCGAGCTCTGGAAGCGCAAATCTGTCTTGAAGTCCTGAGCTATTTCACGCACCAACCGCTGGAATGGCAGCTTGCGGATCAACAACTCGGTACTCTTCTGGTAGCGACGGATTTCACGGAGAGCCACAGTTCCGGGACGATAGCGATGGGGCTTCTTTACTCCTCCGGTGGCTGGAGCACTCTTCCGTGCGGCCTTTGTAGCCAGTTGTTTGCGTGGCGCCTTGCCACCAGTCGATTTACGAGCAGTCTGCTTTGTACGAGCCATTTTAATTTCCAAATTCACTGTTCTCTTCGCGCCTCTAAAAACACAATAAACGTGCTGCCCGTTGCGCTACCTCTTTATATACCAGAAACGCCGAGGGTTGAAAAGAGGGAGATAGAACAACATGCCATTTCGATCAATCGGGTTTCGGAAGAGCGAGAAAAATATATCGCTCGGAACTCTTCGTATTCTCATTGAATCGGTATAAAGAGCAGCGCACCGATCTGACAAAATTAGTTCTTCAGTGACTTTCGTGCAGTGTGTTAATATAAAAAGAAAAAGATTGAAAAATGACAGGTCGTGGTAAAGGTGGCAAGGGCTTGGGAAAAGGTGGCGCCAAGCGTCATCGCAAAGTCTTGCGTGATAACATCCAGGGTATTACAAAGCCAGCTATTCGCCGTTTGGCTCGTCGTGGCGGTGTGAAGCGCATCTCTGGTCTTATCTACGAGGAAACTCGTGGAGTCCTGAAAGTGTTCTTGGAGAACGTTATTCGTGACGCCGTCACCTACACCGAACACGCCAAAAGGAAGACAGTGACGGCCATGGATGTTGTTTATGCTCTGAAGAGACAGGGACGCACTCTATACGGCTTCGGCGGTTAAAATTATTTTTGTACAGCCTGTACTTCAACTATACAATCGGTCCTTTTCAGGACCACAATTTCTTGAACAAAAAAAGAGAATAAAATTTGAAATAGTACCGTAATGATCGATCGTAGCCTTAGAAACTAGATATAATATATTATAATTCAGAAAGCAGAATTTTACTTAATTTAGAAACGAAATAAACGGTATACTACTAGAAACTACATTTTTTTTTTTTAGATATATGCACACACAATAATCACACTCTTCACACAAGCTCTATATGTATATTATTGAAAATTCTTGAATGATTTTAAGTGAAATTTACATTCAACGTGGTTTTCTTTCATTTTATTTCAATCATTCATAATAGCGACAAAAATGTTTTCGCTTTTATTCTTGTTAATATATTGTTTATACATTTTGTTATTGTAATGTAAACTAGTGCTAATCTTGTAGTTGAAAATTTATATTCTTTTGAAAAAGTGTGGTCGTCCTGAAAAGGACGTTTGGGTTTATAAATGTGTTTATGTACAAGTATTCTGTATTCAGGGCCGTAATTAAGCGTTTAGGCCTTCTTCTCGGTCTTCTTGGGCAAAAGCACAGCCTGGATGTTGGGCAACACGCCACCCTGAGCTATGGTGACACCAGAGAGCAGCTTGTTCAACTCCTCGTCATTGCGAATAGCCAACTGGAGATGACGGGGAATAATCCTAGTCTTCTTGTTATCACGGGCAGCATTGCCAGCTAACTCGAGAACTTCAGCTGCCAGGTATTCCATAACGGCAGCCAGGTAAACAGGAGCGCCGGCACCAACGCGTTCAGCATAGTTGCCTTTGCGGAGCAGACGGTGAATACGTCCGACGGGGAACTGAAGACCAGCACGATTCGATCGGGACTTTGCCTTTCCCTTCACTTTTCCACCCTTGCCACGACCAGACATTTTTTTTACTTTACGATAATTCACTTCACACACGAATAATGGTGGCGAACTATGGACCACCAATTTATACTTATGCCTTTATCCCTGCTTTCAGTTGGGGGTAGGTCGTTTCTGATGAAATTTTTTAAAAGTAGACCTGAAAACCTTGCTCGAATAAAAGTACTAAGCCGAACGGCTGTTGGGCGCAAATATTATTGTGAAGTGAAGTGAATTTGAAAGTAACTATGCCGCCGAAAACCAGTGGAAAGGCAGCCAAGAAGGCTGGCAAAGCTCAGAAAAATATAACCAAGAATGATAAGAAGAAGAAGCGCAAGAGGAAGGAAAGCTATGCTATTTACAGAGCTGGGAAAACATCGATAGTTGGCATATTCGAGGTTTTCGAGGTTTTTCATACAAATATTCGATAGTATCGAACTAAAAAAATTATAAATCAAGTTTAAGTTGCATTTAGAGTAAATAATAAAAAAACTTCTTAAAGGCCATTCTTTATTCGAATAACAAAACATAACAAAATCTCATAATCATATGAAGTCGCTTATAACAAAGGAAGAAATGAAATAATTCACAAAAGATTCTTATGAATAGGTTAATATATTCTAAATTTGTACACTGACGACTAATATTGTAATATGAGTTCAATGCTATAGCCTCAACGGTTTGTATCTTCTGTTTTGAGTTACACATGCTATAACCTAGTCTAAGGTTTTAGCAGGTATAACTTAGAACAGAAAATACTAACCGTTGAGGCTATAGCATTGAACTCATGTTACAGTATTAGTCTTCAGTGTAACTAGCTAACTATTCATTGATTGAATAGTTTGAGATCCACATATTTTTATTGAGAAAGGATAATATATCCACGTTTTTGGCCTTTAGTGATGCTCTCCTAGCAGAAATAATTTGTCCCGTTTTACTAAAACTCCTCTCAGACTCAGTCGATGATGCTTTTAGATACCTACCTTTATCGTATTCGCCTTGCAAAAATTTGTCCATTTTCTCCGCCAACACCAATATTAACTTTCACGTGTAGATCTCCGCAGTTGTTCGCCAAAAGTAAAGATGTGCAAGCTTGCCACTATCGTTTACTATCGGCACTCAAACATCGATAGTGGTTCGCAAACCCAAATATTCGATATATCGATACTATCGTGAGTGGCCGACCCAGCTCTAGCTATTTACATCTACAAGGTTCTGAAGCAGGTTCACCCTGACACTGGAATTTCGTCTAAAGCTATGAGTATAATGAACAGCTTCGTAAACGATATCTTTGAGCGTATTGCTGCTGAGGCTTCGCGTCTGGCTCATTACAACAAGCGCTCGACCATCACCAGTCGGGAAATCCAAACGGCTGTTCGTCTTCTCCTGCCTGGAGAGTTGGCCAAGCATGCCGTTAGTGAAGGAACCAAGGCTGTCACTAAGTATACAAGCTCCAAGTAGATTGCTCGCTTGCTGGGCAGAATGATCCAAAAAGGCCCTTTTCAGGGCCACAACATCATTTTATCAAAGAACACCAAATTTTTAATAGAAGACAATAAAATAATTTCTTATTAATTCTTAAAGAAACACCATTTTTTAAGAAACACATTAGTAAATAAATAAACATCTTAACCTTACCTTACCTACCATAGTAGACTTTTATTATTTTTATTATTATTAGTTATACCTTCATAAACAAACGAGTAGAATGATGCTGGGCGTCGTTTTTCTATATTACATTAAATAATTGATATTTTTTATGTACAGGCGTACATTGCATAGGCATGCAACCAAATTTTCAAATTTTCTATTGCAATTTCGAATCCAGTATTGTTTTTAAGATACTCTCCTAAAAAGTCAAGTTGAAAAAAATTGATAATTTCTTTCTCTTTAAAACATATCTTGTAGCCCTGAAAAGGGCTTGTTTAATTTAATTTTAGATTTCGAAATCTAAAATTTCGATTGCAAACATGTGCAATTTTAATGCACATTATTACAATTTATTTTTTTGCTGCCGTGGTCTTAGCTTTTGGCTTCTTTGCGGTAGCAGGAGCAGCGGCTTTCTTCACAGTCTTTTTGGGCTTAGCAGATGCAGCTGGTTTAGCCTTTGGGGCTTTAGCTGCCTTTGGTTTGGCTGATGATGGCTTCACCTTTGATGCTACTGCTTTTGCCTTAACGTTACCAGATTTCTTAGCGTCCTTTGCCTTGGCCTTCTCGGTCTTTTTCTTTTCAGCGGTCTTCTTAGTAGCCACGGCTTTTTTAGTTTTGGGCTTCTTGTCGGCAGCTCCGGCGGCCTTTTTAGTGGTGGCTCCGGTCTTCTTGGTGGATACCTTCTTGGTTTTAGTTTTTTTCTCAACAGAAGAAGGCTTTGGCTTGGGCTCCTTCTTGGCAGAAGCTGACAGTTTAAACGAACCAGAAGCACCCTTTCCCTTCGTCTGGATCAGCTTACCGTTGGCAACGGCAGACTTCAGGTACTTCTTGATGAAAGGAGCCAGCTTCTGAGCATCGCATTTGTACGTGGCAGTAATGTACTTCTTGATTGCTAGGAGGGACGAGCCCCCACGCTCCTTCAAATTCTTTATTGAAGCGTCTACCATTTGTTGAGTTGGCGGATGCGATGGTGGTGCAGTGGTCTTCTTCGCCTTTGTGGCAGCGGAGCCCGTTGCCTTTTTGGCTGTTACTTTCTTCTCAACCGGTGCAGGTGGAGCTGCCACAGGAGACGCGGATGTAGCTACTGCTGAATCGGACATTTTTAAATTTTTATTCACAGAAATAAACTTTTTTTTATGCAAAAAATAGCCCGCGACCCCACATCCAAAGTCCCTTGCTCGGATGAGAATCGAGGAGGAGAGCAGTTTGACTATGTGTTTGGCACAGTTCATTTGTGTTACAAATGTTTTTTCGAAGGGTGTAATTATTTTTTACTATTTCATTCTTAAAATGATATAATGTTGATTTTTTTAAATTGCGTTTTATTCTTAAATATTCAAAATTTAATAAAAACTTTTTTCAATTGCCGTATATAGATCGGTTGCTTTTTATTGAGTACTCGAAAGTGCACGTTTACGTTAATATCTTAAATATTTTACATTAAAACATCGTTAAAAATATAAAATGATTGTATTATTGTTGATATACAAATGAATGTTATAAATTGAACTTTCAACTACCAGTTATGCAAATAATAATTTTATTTTTATATAATACTCATACTTAAATATAGCTTTTAAAATGACCCTTTCCTGGATAAAATGTGCGCTTTCATTTGACATAAAGAAACTGTTTTGGTACTAAAAAATATAGTTTTTCTAAAAGAATATAATTTTAAATTGTTTTGTTTTTTCTAATAAATCTTCTCTATTTTACATTCTGGAAGTAATTCATATTTTTTATATTTGGCTATGTATACCAGTGAAAGTCTCACATTGAACTATAATTACCAGTTATAATAGCCTTCAAAAAATAACCTTTACTTTAGTTTTCACTTAATAAATAATAATCTTCTAATATAATACAAACTCTTAGTTAATTTTAAAATGCATAATAGAAATTTGTATATTAAATAATATCATTTCTTATAAAATTTTAATTTTTTTTGTTCGACATATTTTAAGTTTTTCTTTATATATTTACCAATTTATGACTTAAACAGCTAAATGCTAATATTAATATTCTGTAAAGAGTGCTCTAAATAAAAACATATATATATTTTGCTATACATTTATTAAATATATTTTTCTTTGCCTTCCAAATCTAAAAACTAATTCTTTTGGGTTATATATCAATAGGTACTCAAATCTCATTGAAAATAACATTGTGGTCCTGAAAAGGACCGATTTTTTTTTAAATATATGGGCTTCCAATTGACAATTATTCAATTTAAGCGCGCTCTCCACGGATACGACGAGCCAGCTGGATGTCTTTGGGCATAATAGTAACGCGCTTGGCATGAATGGCGCACAAATTGGTATCTTCAAACAGACCAACCAGATAGGCTTCGCTAGCTTCCTGCAAAGCCATCACAGCCGAGCTCTGGAAGCGCAAATCTGTCTTGAAGTCCTGAGCTATTTCACGCACCAACCGCTGGAATGGCAGCTTGCGGATCAACAACTCGGTACTCTTCTGGTAGCGACGGATTTCACGGAGAGCCACAGTTCCGGGACGATAGCGATGGGGCTTCTTTACTCCTCCGGTGGCTGGAGCACTCTTCCGTGCGGCCTTTGTAGCCAGTTGTTTGCGTGGCGCCTTGCCACCAGTCGATTTACGAGCAGTCTGCTTTGTACGAGCCATTTTAATTTCCAAATTCACTGTTCTCTTCGCGCCTCTAAAAACACAATAAACGTGCTGCCCGTTGCGCTACCTCTTTATATACCAGAAACGCCGAGGGTTGAAAAGAGGGAGATAGAACAACATGCCATTTCGATCAATCGGGTTTCGGAAGAGCGAGAAAAATATATCGCTCGGAACTCTTCGTATTCTCATTGAATCGGTATAAAGAGCAGCGCACCGATCTGACAAAATTAGTTCTTCAGTGACTTTCGTGCAGTGTGTTAATATAAAAAGAAAAAGATTGAAAAATGACAGGTCGTGGTAAAGGTGGCAAGGGCTTGGGAAAAGGTGGCGCCAAGCGTCATCGCAAAGTCTTGCGTGATAACATCCAGGGTATTACAAAGCCAGCTATTCGCCGTTTGGCTCGTCGTGGCGGTGTGAAGCGCATCTCTGGTCTTATCTACGAGGAAACTCGTGGAGTCCTGAAAGTGTTCTTGGAGAACGTTATTCGTGACGCCGTCACCTACACCGAACACGCCAAAAGGAAGACAGTGACGGCCATGGATGTTGTTTATGCTCTGAAGAGACAGGGACGCACTCTATACGGCTTCGGCGGTTAAAATTATTTTTGTACAGCCTGTACTTCAACTATACAATCGGTCCTTTTCAGGACCACAATTTCTTGAACAAAAAAAGAGAATAAAATTTGAAATAGTACCGTAATGATCGATCGTAGCCTTAGAAACTAGATATAATATATTATAATTCAGAAAGCAGAATTTTACTTAATTTAGAAACGAAATAAACGGTATACTACTAGAAACTACATTTTTTTTTTTTAGATATATGCACACACAATAATCACACTCTTCACACAAGCTCTATATGTATATTATTGAAAATTCTTGAATGATTTTAAGTGAAATTTACATTCAACGTGGTTTTCTTTCATTTTATTTCAATCATTCATAATAGCGACAAAAATGTTTTCGCTTTTATTCTTGTTAATATATTGTTTATACATTTTGTTATTGTAATGTAAACTAGTGCTAATCTTGTAGTTGAAAATTTATATTCTTTTGAAAAAGTGTGGTCGTCCTGAAAAGGACGTTTGGGTTTATAAATGTGTTTATGTACAAGTATTCTGTATTCAGGGCCGTAATTAAGCGTTTAGGCCTTCTTCTCGGTCTTCTTGGGCAAAAGCACAGCCTGGATGTTGGGCAACACGCCACCCTGAGCTATGGTGACACCAGAGAGCAGCTTGTTCAACTCCTCGTCATTGCGAATAGCCAACTGGAGATGACGGGGAATAATCCTAGTCTTCTTGTTATCACGGGCAGCATTGCCAGCTAACTCGAGAACTTCAGCTGCCAGGTATTCCATAACGGCAGCCAGGTAAACAGGAGCGCCGGCACCAACGCGTTCAGCATAGTTGCCTTTGCGGAGCAGACGGTGAATACGTCCGACGGGGAACTGAAGACCAGCACGATTCGATCGGGACTTTGCCTTTCCCTTCACTTTTCCACCCTTGCCACGACCAGACATTTTTTTTTACTTTACGATAATTCACTTCACACACGAATAATGGTGGCGAACTATGGACCACCAATTTATACTTATGCCTTTATCCCTGCTTTCAGTTGGGGGTAGGTCGTTTCTGATGAAATTTTTTAAAAGTAGACCTGAAAACCTTGCTCGAATAAAAGTACTAAGCCGAACGGCTGTTGGGCGCAAATATTATTGTGAAGTGAAGTGAATTTGAAAGTAACTATGCCGCCGAAAACCAGTGGAGCTCTCCAGTGACCTTCGTGCAGTGTGTTAAGAATTCACTTAAGTTCGAGAATTCAGTGACTTTCGTGCAGTGTGAAAAGAAAAAGATTGAAAAACGAGTGGTTGCGATGCAAGTGAGTGATTGGAGGTGAAGGAAAGCAAAGAGATTTACAAAAGACCAAAGGTTCCTCCTTCACCCTTCACATGCAAAGTGACCACGAAAGTGAAGAGTTCAAGCAGCCAGCCAATGCTGTGCAAGCAATCAAAAAAGACAAAAACAATACAAACATGACAAAAAATAAAAATAAAAACAAAAGTGGCTCCCCAAAGCCACCTCCGACGGTTGCCACAAACAAATCGAACACAAACACATGCTCGCCAAGGCCATCAACCCCGGCACTAGCCGATGAAGACGATGAAATGGTCTACGAGTCTGACTCGTCCAAGCGACACAGAAGCTCATCGTCCGATTACGATTCATCCGACAGCGACGAATCCACATATGAAGAAGATGATGATGAGGACTCTACCCTAACTGCAGAACAAGTAAGGGGTCTCCTCAAAGAAACCAGCAAACTCAGAGAAGAAAACAAAAAACTACTAGAACTTCTAACTCAACATAAAAACAACAAAAACAACCAAGACGATAACACCACCAGCTACAACCATAAGGAAAATTACCCGGCACTAAACAGCAAACAACAGAATAAAAGATTTAAATTGACTACGCCACCAGCAAAACACACAGCCCCTAAGAAGACTGCAGTACCAGCTAGGACCACATCATACCCTCCTAAGGAAACCGACACCTTAAACAATCTACCGGTAATAGTATTATATAACACAAACATTAAGATTCTAAGACAAGCCTTAAAGGGTAAATACACCCTTAACATAGTAAACAAAAATGTTACACATTTAAAACTATACACACTAGAAAATTTGACTAACACAAAAAACTTTCTCACAGAAAACAAAGCCATGTACTTCACATATACCCCCAAACAACTTAAACCACACACTGTTATTATAAAAAAACTACCTCTAAACATATTTAATGAAAGCGAAATTAAATCTGCCCTTCAAGAAAAAATTCCGGAACTGGAAATAATTTCCATAAAACCTTATAAAGAAAAATTCTACCTTGCCCAAATCAAAAAACAAATAACAATCTCAACAACCTATTTAATATAAGCACCTTGTTAAATTGCAAAATCATCATTGAAGGCTTCAAGCCACACCCTAATAGTATTAAACAATGCCACAAATGCCAAAGATTTGCACACGTAGCCAGCAACTGTAATATGCCTTACCGCTGCATCAAATGCACAAACACGCATCCACCAGGTGAATGCAAAGTTCCCAAACCAGACCCAAACAACCCTCAACCCTCCCCAGCTAAATGTGTCAATTGCCTTGGTAACCACACTGCCAACGCTAAAATATGCCCAATCAGGCTTAAAATTATTGAAAAAATTAAGACAAGACGAACCACGCAATCAACAAATATTAACAATAAAATTGTAAGTGACAAAAGCTTTTCATCATTATTTACAAATATCACGCAAACGCAGGCCCAGCCTCAACCTCAGCCTCAACCAAAAACACCCACAACCATGACAATAGATAGTATAAATAGAGAGTCCATCAAAGCCTTTGGCAAAGACCTTTTAGCCTGCATTGAAATAATGCAAAACACCATTCACAAATACCCACAAACTAAAACTGAAAATATCAAAAAACAAATCCTACTAGATTTCATTCTACAAATATCCCTATGAGACCATTTAAATGCATATTCCAAAACGTAAATAGTATCAGACAACTTAGAAAACAAACTGAAATAAACCTGCTCCTGGACAAATACAAACCAGACATACTACTATTAGCTGAACACCGACTAAGACCAAACGAGACAATCACCCTAAACAACTACCAACTCATTCGACACAAATCAAGCTCGCTTGTGGCTATTTGTGTCAAAAATGGTACCAAATTCACCCTAATAAATACCCCACAAACCAGAAACGCTGAAGCCATAGCCATACTTCTCAACTACAGAGACAACAGGAATACAAACCATCAAATAGCCTTTGCCTCAATATATAAGAGACCACAAGATCCATCGCTCATAACCGACATACACACAATAACTCGCTTTATTACACAGAACACAAATTGTGATCACATAGTAATCGGGTGTGACGTAAATGCAAAGCACCCTAGCTGGCACATTCCGTATCTCGACCCACGACACAAAAACCAAGATGGCAGAATTCTGCTAAATTGGATCCAAAATAGATCAGATTACAAAATAATACCCTCATCTGAACCTACAAGAGTCAGCAACAACTCTAAATCCTCCATTGATTTTTTCATAACAACAACAAACCTAGACACAGGACCCAATACCACATGTAAAGTCCTAAAAGACTTCCCATCAGACCACTACGGAATACAATTAAAAGTCAATTTAGGGAATTATGAACTAGATAAAATAGAGACAAAAACGCAATACAAATTCAATAGCATAAACACGCTAATCTATAACGCTATAATCACCAGAAATCTACAATACATCCCAGACAATAGGAACATGCAATCAAATGAAATTGACTACCATGTAGAAAATCTCGTCGCAGCTTTCAAAGCTGGCCTAGAATCTAACCTAGCCATACCCAAAATCCAAATAAACCCATCCCAACCAGCAAAAAATATCATACCAAGCCGACAATGCCTCCAATTAATAAAAATAAAAAAGAAAATCAGAAGACAGCTCATACGCAGACAGTCAAGCCTCAATCACCATCAAAAGCAAATAATAAGAGAAATAATAAACCAATTAAACAAAGCAATAAATACAGATCTAGAAAACGCATACTTACTCTCCATAGAAAAGAAACTCTCCCACATCAAGCCTAAAAACATCAGCCTAAAATACCTATCCAAAACAAAAAAACACGACGTATCCCATAGCATCACACTAACACAGCAAGAAATAAACACAATAGATTTTAGCACATCCCCAAACATCATTGACGACTTCTCGAAAGTCAATGCTCTAGCTTGGTCATTCCAACAAATACACGCACAAAATGATCACCTATCAGCAACAACGATAGAAATTCAAGAACACACTAATCATGTAAACAATGCAGTAAACTCCATGTTCAGACAGAATGAATATATCACAACCTTCTCCACAACCACAACGGCTGACGGAAAATTCCCGAATGCCAGTAATATAGGCTTCGTCAACTCAGAAGACCTCATTCATCACATTAGATTTTGTAATAATAAAAAAACCTTAGGACCCGACAGCACTAGCAATTTCCTCATAAAAAAACTAAGCCTTAAAATAATAGACCACCTTACAATACTCTTTAATCACTGCATCAATAATGGATATTTTCCAGAATCATGGAAAAAAGGCAAAATCATACCCATTAAAAAACCAAACAATGAATCAAGCAAACTAAAAAGCTATAGACCAATATCAATCCTCTCAGCCATCAGCCAACTGCTAGAAAAAATCTTGTTAGAAAAAATAAATAAACACATAGAAGAACAAAATACGCTAAAACCATACCAACTTGGGTTTAGACAAAGAACCTCAACATCACACTCCTTTGCAATTACAAATAACTTCATTTACGAAAAATTAATGAAAAAATGTGCAACTATTACCTGTGCACTAGACTTTGAAAAGGCCTTCGACACGGTATGGACAAATGGACTGATATTCAAGATGATGAACAAATTTAATTTTAATACGCAAATAACCAAAATAATAAATAGCTACCTCCAAAACAGAACCTTCTACGTGACAAACAATTCCGAAACATCCATCACACGCAACATCACAGCAGGAGTTCCACAGGGATCAACCCTTGCACCCACCCTATATAACATTTACCTTGCAGACATCCCGGACTACCAACCAATGCACAACGAAACATATAGACCTGCAATCACACCTATCATATACGCAGACGATATACTCATCCTTGCGTCAAGTCCGAGACTAAAATGCACTGAAAAAACACTTAACAACTACCTAAAACAACTAGAAGCCTACTTTATAAAGTGGAGGCTCAAACTAAACGTTGATAAATGCGAAACCTGTACAATCAGGGGACCCAGAAAAAGGGATCTTTACCCTAACCAACGAACATACATTCCCAAAATCAAAATTAACTCTAACACACAGATCAAAAACACTACAGTCATCAAATACCTCGGAGTAAAATATGACTCAAAACTTAACTTTAAAGAAAACACGGAACACACTATAAAAAAAGCAAAAATACAACTAGGACTAATTCACCATGTTTTTGGTTCAATTACCACAAGCCAAAACACACGAAGTCAAAACACCAAACTCCAAATCTACAAAAAACTAATTCAACCCATATTAACATACGGACATATAGCTTGGTTTAATCTTAAATCTCAAGAAATGGAGAAATTAAGAATCTTCGAACGTCAAATGCTACGCAGAGCCCTAGGTCCTGCAGCCAGAAACATAAACACCACACATTTCATAACAAACAACAACCTATACAAACTAACCAAAACAACCAGACTTGACACAAAAATAATGAAAATAGTAGAAAAATTTATAGAATCCAATAAGGAAACCGACAACCCACTCATAGCAAACTGTATAGACCAAAGGCAATTGACACAAAACCACTCCAGACACCACCTTACCCTAAACCACTTCAACTACCTCAAAAACATAGGAATTATTTATGATCAAAACAAAAACCTAATCTTCTATCATCGCGCACACACAACCCTAAACCCAGAGCACCTCATATACAATGTAGGACAATAATACCCCCCTCCCCCTTGTAAATACACCCCTAGAATAAGACACTTTAAAATAGACTAAGTAGAATTAAGGCAGCAAATCAAAAACTCAATAATATTCAGGTTTTCTTTTTTCCTGACAACTCCAAACCTCAAAACTTTAACCCAGCCAAACTTAATAATGGCAACAAGAACACATACAAACAAACCTTACTCTTTAAGACCCGGAAAAGCTGATGCGCAGGGTAATAAACACCAAAAACCAAAAACTGTAATTTTAAGATTTTGTCAACCTTAGAATTAAGCTTGTAGAGTATAAGTGTTATAAACTCTGTAAAATTTCCATGACAATAAAAAATGGTAAAAAAAAAAAAAATGGCGCAAATATTATTGTGAAGTGAAGTGAATTTGAAAGTAACTATGCCGCCGAAAACCAGTGGAAAGGCAGCCAAGAAGGCTGGCAAAGCTCAGAAAAATATAACCAAGAATGATAAGAAGAAGAAGCGCAAGAGGAAGGAAAGCTATGCTATTTACATCTACAAGGTTCTGAAGCAGGTTCACCCTGACACTGGAATTTCGTCTAAAGCTATGAGTATAATGAACAGCTTCGTAAACGATATCTTTGAGCGTATTGCTGCTGAGGCTTCGCGTCTGGCTCATTACAACAAGCGCTCGACCATCACCAGTCGGGAAATCCAAACGGCTGTTCGTCTTCTCCTGCCTGGAGAGTTGGCCAAGCATGCCGTTAGTGAAGGAACCAAGGCTGTCACTAAGTATACAAGCTCCAAGTAGATTGCTCGCTTGCTGGGCAGAATGATCCAAAAAGGCCCTTTTCAGGGCCACAACATCATTTTATCAAAGAACACCAAATTTTTAATAGAAGACAATAAAATAATTTCTTATTAATTCTTAAAGAAACACCATTTTTTAAGAAACACATTAGTAAATAAATAAACATCTTAACCTTACCTTACCTACCATAGTAGACTTTTATTATTTTTATTATTATTAGTTATACCTTCATAAACAAACGAGTAGAATGATGCTGGGCGTCGTTTTTCTATATTACATTAAATAATTGATATTTTTTATGTACAGGCGTACATTGCATAGGCATGCAATCAAATTTTCAAATTTTCTATTGCAATTTCGAATCCAGTATTGTTTTTAAGATACTCTCCTAAAAAGTCAAGTTGAAAAAAATTGATAATTTCTTTCTCTTTAAAACATATCTTGTAGCCCTGAAAAGGGCTTGTTTAATTTAATTTTAGATTTTGAAATCTAAAATTTCGATTGCAAACATGTGCAATTTTAATGCACATTATTACAATTTATTTTTTTGCTGCCGTGGTCTTAGCTTTTGGCTTCTTTGCGGTAGCAGGAGCAGCGGCTTTCTTCACAGTCTTTTTGGGCTTAGCAGATGCAGCTGGTTTAGCCTTTGGGGCTTTAGCTGCCTTTGGTTTGGCTGATGATGGCTTCACCTTTGATGCTACTGCTTTTGCCTTAACGTTACCAGATTTCTTAGCGTCCTTTGCCTTGGCCTTCTCGGTCTTTTTCTTTTCAGCGGTCTTCTTAGTAGCCACGGCTTTTTTAGTTTTGGGCTTCTTGTCGGCAGCTCCGGCGGCCTTTTTAGTGGTGGCTCCGGTCTTCTTGGTGGATACCTTCTTGGTTTTAGTTTTTTTCTCAACAGAAGAAGGCTTTGGCTTGGGCTCCTTCTTGGCAGAAGCTGACAGTTTAAACGAACCAGAAGCACCCTTTCCCTTCGTCTGGATCAGCTTACCGTTGGCAACGGCAGACTTCAGGTACTTCTTGATGAAAGGAGCCAGCTTCTGAGCATCGCATTTGTACGTGGCAGTAATGTACTTCTTGATTGCTAGGAGGGACGAGCCCCCACGCTCCTTCAAATTCTTTATTGAAGCGTCTACCATTTGTTGAGTTGGCGGATGCGATGGTGGTGCAGTGGTCTTCTTCGCCTTTGTGGCAGCGGAGCCCGTTGCCTTTTTGGCTGTTACTTTCTTCTCAACCGGTGCAGGTGGAGCTGCCACAGGAGACGCGGATGTAGCTACTGCTGAATCGGACATTTTTAAATTTTTATTCACAGAAATAAACTTTTTTTTATGCAAAAAATAGCCCGCGACCGCACATCCAAAGTCCCTTGCTCGGATGAGAATCGAGGAGGAGAGCAGTTTGACTATGTGTTTGGCACAGTTCATTTGTGTTACAAATGTTTTTTCGAAGGGTGTAATTATTTTTTACTATTTCATTCTTAAAATGATATAATGTTGATTTTTTTAAATTGCGTTTTATTCTTAAATATTCAAAATTTAATAAAAACTTTTTTCAATTGCCGTATATAGATCGGTTGCTTTTTATTGAGTACTCGAAAGTGCACGTTTACGTTAATATCTTAAATATTTTACATTAAAACATCGTTAAAAATATAAAATGATTGTATTATTGTTGATATACAAATGAATGTTATAAATTGAACTTTCAACTACCAGTTATGCAAATAATAATTTTATTTTTATATAATACTCATACTTAAATATAGCTTTTAAAATGACCCTTTCCTGGATAAAATGTGCGCTTTCATTTGACATAAAGAAACTGTTTTGGTACTAAAAAATATAGTTTTTCTAAAAGAATATAATTTTAAATTGTTTTGTTTTTTCTAATAAATCTTCTCTATTTTACATTCTGGAAGTAATTCATATTTTTTATATTTGGCTATGTATACCAGTGAAAGTCTCACATTGAACTATAATTACCAGTTATAATAGCCTTCAAAAAATAACCTTTACTTTAGTTTTCACTTAATAAATAATAATCTTCTAATATAATACAAACTCTTAGTTAATTTTAAAATGCATAATAGAAATTTGTATATTAAATAATATCATTTCTTATAAAATTTTAATTTTTTTTGTTTGACATATTTTAAGTTTTTCTTTATATATTTACTAATTTATGACTTAAACAGCTAAATGCTAATATTAATATTCTGTAAAGAGTGCTCTAAATAAAAACATATATATATTTTGCTATACATTTATTAAATATATTTTTCTTTGCCTTCCAAATCTAAAAACTAATTCTTTTGGGTTATATATCAATAGGTACTCAAATCTCATTGAAAATAACATTGTGGTCCTGAAAAGGACCGATTTTTTTTTAAATATATGGGCTTCCAATTGACAATTATTCAATTTAAGCGCGCTCTCCACGGATACGACGAGCCAGCTGGATGTCTTTGGGCATAATAGTAACGCGCTTGGCATGAATGGCGCACAAATTGGTATCTTCAAACAGACCAACCAGATAGGCTTCGCTAGCTTCCTGCAAAGCCATCACAGCCGAGCTCTGGAAGCGCAAATCTGTCTTGAAGTCCTGAGCTATTTCACGCACCAACCGCTGGAATGGCAGCTTGCGGATCAACAACTCGGTACTCTTCTGGTAGCGACGGATTTCACGGAGAGCCACAGTTCCGGGACGATAGCGATGGGGCTTCTTTACTCCTCCGGTGGCTGGAGCACTCTTCCGTGCGGCCTTTGTAGCCAGTTGTTTGCGTGGCGCCTTGCCACCAGTCGATTTACGAGCAGTCTGCTTTGTACGAGCCATTTTAATTTCCAAATTCACTGTTCTCTTCGCGCCTCTAAAAACACAATAAACGTGCTGCCCGTTGCGCTACCTCTTTATATACCAGAAACGCCGAGGGTTGAAAAGAGGGAGATAGAACAACATGCCATTTCGATCAATCGGGTTTCGGAAGAGCGAGAAAAATATATCGCTCGGAACTCTTCGTATTCTCATTGAATCGGTATAAAGAGCAGCGCACCGATCTGACAAAATTAGTTCTTCAGTGACTTTCGTGCAGTGTGTTAATATAAAAAGAAAAAGATTGAAAAATGACAGGTCGTGGTAAAGGTGGCAAGGGCTTGGGAAAAGGTGGCGCCAAGCGTCATCGCAAAGTCTTGCGTGATAACATCCAGGGTATTACAAAGCCAGCTATTCGCCGTTTGGCTCGTCGTGGCGGTGTGAAGCGCATCTCTGGTCTTATCTACGAGGAAACTCGTGGAGTCCTGAAAGTGTTCTTGGAGAACGTTATTCGTGACGCCGTCACCTACACCGAACACGCCAAAAGGAAGACAGTGACGGCCATGGATGTTGTTTATGCTCTGAAGAGACAGGGACGCACTCTATACGGCTTCGGCGGTTAAAATTATTTTTGTACAGCCTGTACTTCAACTATACAATCGGTCCTTTTCAGGACCACAATTTCTTGAACAAAAAAAGAGAATAAAATTTGAAATAGTACCGTAATGATCGATCGTAGCCTTAGAAACTAGATATAATTTATTATAATTCAGAAAGCAGAATTTTACTTAATTTAGAAACGAAATAAACGGTATACTACTAGAAACTACATTTTTGTTTTTACATATATGCACACACAATAATCACACTCTTCACACAAGCTCTATATGTATATTATTGAAAATTCTTGAATGATTTTAAGTGAAATTTACATTCAACGTGGTTTTCTTTCATTTTATTTCAATCATTCATAATAGCGACAAAAATGTTTTCGCTTTTATTCTTGTTAATATATTGTTTATACATTTTGTTATTGTAATGTAAACTAGTGCTAATCTTGTAGTTGAAAATTTATATTCTTTTGAAAAAGTGTGGTCGTCCTGAAAAGGACGTTTGGGTTTATAAATGTGTTTATGTACAAGTATTCTGTATTCAGGGCCGTAATTAAGCGTTTAGGCCTTCTTCTCGGTCTTCTTGGGCAAAAGCACAGCCTGGATGTTGGGCAACACGCCACCCTGAGCTATGGTGACACCAGAGAGCAGCTTGTTCAACTCCTCGTCATTGCGAATAGCCAACTGGAGATGACGGGGAATAATCCTAGTCTTCTTGTTATCACGGGCAGCATTGCCAGCTAACTCGAGAACTTCAGCTGCCAGGTATTCCATAACGGCAGCCAGGTAAACAGGAGCGCCGGCACCAACGCGTTCAGCATAGTTGCCTTTGCGGAGCAGACGGTGAATACGTCCGACGGGGAACTGAAGACCAGCACGATTCGATCGGGACTTTGCCTTTCCCTTCACTTTTCCACCCTTGCCACGACCAGACATTTTTTTTTACTTTACGATAATTCACTTCACACACGAATAATGGTGGCGAACTATGGACCACCAATTTATACTTATGCCTTTATCCCTGCTTTCAGTTGGGGGTAGGTCGTTTCTGATGAAATTTTTTAAAAGTGGACCTGAAAACCTTGCTCGAATAAAAGTACTAAGCCGAACGGCTGTTGGGCGCAAATATTATTGTGAAGTGAAGTGAATTTGAAAGTAACTATGCCGCCGAAAACCAGTGGAAAGGCAGCCAAGAAGGCTGGCAAAGCTCAGAAAAATATAACCAAGAATGATAAGAAGAAGAAGCGCAAGAGGAAGGAAAGCTATGCTATTTACATCTACAAGGTTCTGAAGCAGGTTCACCCTGACACTGGAATTTCGTCTAAAGCTATGAGTATAATGAACAGCTTCGTAAACGATATCTTTGAGCGTATTGCTGCTGAGGCTTCGCGTCTGGCTCATTACAACAAGCGCTCGACCATCACCAGTCGGGAAATCCAAACGGCTGTTCGTCTTCTCCTGCCTGGAGAGTTGGCCAAGCATGCCGTTAGTGAAGGAACCAAGGCTGTCACTAAGTATACAAGCTCCAAGTAGATTGCTCGCTTGCTGGGCAGAATGATCCAAAAAGGCCCTTTTCAGGGCCACAACATCATTTTATCAAAGAACACCAAATTTTTAATAGAAGACAATAAAATAATTTCTTATTAATTCTTAAAGAAACACCATTTTTTAAGAAACACATTAGTAAATAAATAAACATCTTAACCTTACCTTACCTACCATAGTAGACTTTTATTATTTTTATTATTATTAGTTATACCTTCATAAACAAACGAGTAGAATGATGCTGGGCGTCGTTTTTCTATATTACATTAAATAATTGATATTTTTTATGTACAGGCGTACATTGCATAGGCATGCAACCAAATTTTCAAATTTTCTATTGCAATTTCGAATCCAGTATTGTTTTTAAGATACTCTCCTAAAAAGTCAAGTTGAAAAAAATTGATAATTTCTTTCTCTTTAAAACATATCTTGTAGCCCTGAAAAGGGCTTGTTTAATTTAATTTTAGATTTCGAAATCTAAAATTTCGATTGCAAACATGTGCAATTTTAATGCACATTATTACAATTTATTTTTTTGCTGCCGTGGTCTTAGCTTTTGGCTTCTTTGCGGTAGCAGGAGCAGCGGCTTTCTTCACAGTCTTTTTGGGCTTAGCAGATGCAGCTGGTTTAGCCTTTGGGGCTTTAGCTGCCTTTGGTTTGGCTGATGATGGCTTCACCTTTGATGCTACTGCTTTTGCCTTAACGTTACCAGATTTCTTAGCGTCCTTTGCCTTGGCCTTCTCGGTCTTTTTCTTTTCAGCGGTCTTCTTAGTAGCCACGGCTTTTTTAGTTTTGGGCTTCTTGTCGGCAGCTCCGGCGGCCTTTTTAGTGGTGGCTCCGGTCTTCTTGGTGGATACCTTCTTGGTTTTAGTTTTTTTCTCAACAGAAGAAGGCTTTGGCTTGGGCTCCTTCTTGGCAGAAGCTGACAGTTTAAACGAACCAGAAGCACCCTTTCCCTTCGTCTGGATCAGCTTACCGTTGGCAACGGCAGACTTCAGGTACTTCTTGATGAAAGGAGCCAGCTTCTGAGCATCGCATTTGTACGTGGCAGTAATGTACTTCTTGATTGCTAGGAGGGACGAGCCCCCACGCTCCTTCAAATTCTTTATTGAAGCGTCTACCATTTGTTGAGTTGGCGGATGCGATGGTGGTGCAGTGGTCTTCTTCGCCTTTGTGGCAGCGGAGCCCGTTGCCTTTTTGGCTGTTACTTTCTTCTCAACCGGTGCAGGTGGAGCTGCCACAGGAGACGCGGATGTAGCTACTGCTGAATCGGACATTTTTAAATTTTTATTCACAGAAATAAACTTTTTTTATGCAAAAAATAGCCCGCGACCCCACATCCAAAGTCCCTTGCTCGGATGAGAATCGAGGAGGAGAGCAGTTTGACTATGTGATTGGCACAGTTCATTTGTGTTACAAATGTTTTTTCGAAGGGTGTAATTATTTTTTACTATTTCATTCTTAAAATGATATAATGTTGATTTTTTTAAATTGCGTTTTATTCTTAAATATTCAAAATTTAATAAAAACTTTTTTCAATTGCCGTATATAGATCGGTTGCTTTTTATTGAGTACTCGAAAGTGCACGTTTACGTTAATATCTTAAATATTTTACATTAAAACATCGTTAAAAATATAAAATGATTGTATTATTGTTGATATACAAATGAATGTTATAAATTGAACTTTCAACTACCAGTTATGCAAATAATAATTTTATTTTCATATAATACTCATACTTAAATATAGCTTTTAAAATGACCCTTTCCTGGATAAAATGTGCGCTTTCATTTGACATAAAGAAACTGTTTTGGTACTAAAAAATATAGTTTTTCTAAAAGAATATAATTTTAAATTGTTTTGTTTTTTCTAATAAATCTTCTCTATTTTACATTCTGGAAGTAATTCATATTTTTTATATTTGGCTATGTATTCCAGTGAAAGTCTCACATTGAACTATAATTACCAGTTATAATAGCCTTCAAAAAATAACCTTTACTTTAGTTTTCACTTAATAAATAATAATCTTCTAATATAATACAAACTCTTAGTTAATTTTAAAATGCATAATAGAAATTTGTATATTAAATAATATCATTTCTTATAAAATTTTAATTTTTTTTGTTTGACATATTTTAAGTTTTTCTTTATATACATATTTACTAATTTATGACTTAAACAGATAAATGCTAATATTAATATTCTGTAAAGAGTGCTCTAAATAAAAACATATATATATTTTGCTATACATTTATTAAATATATTTTTCTTTGCCTTCCAAATCTTAAAACTAATTCTTTTGGGTTATATATCAATAGGTACTCAAATCTCATTGAAAATAACATTGTGGTCCTGAAAAGGACCGATTTTTTTTTAAATATATGGGCTTCCAATTGACAATTATTCAATTTAAGCGCGCTCTCCACGGATACGACGAGCCAGCTGGATGTCTTTGGGCATAATAGTAACGCGCTTGGCATGAATGGCGCACAAATTGGTATCTTCAAACAGACCAACCAGATAGGCTTCGCTAGCTTCCTGCAAAGCCATCACAGCCGAGCTCTGGAAGCGCAAATCTGTCTTGAAGTCCTGAGCTATTTCACGCACCAACCGCTGGAATGGCAGCTTGCGGATCAACAACTCGGTACTCTTCTGGTAGCGACGGATTTCACGGAGAGCCACAGTTCCGGGACGATAGCGATGGGGCTTCTTTACTCCTCCGGTGGCTGGAGCACTCTTCCGTGCGGCCTTTGTAGCCAGTTGTTTGCGTGGCGCCTTGCCACCAGTCGATTTACGAGCAGTCTGCTTTGTACGAGCCATTTTAATTTCCAAATTCACTGTTCTCTTCGCGCCTCTAAAAACACAATAAACGTGCTGCCCGTTGCGCTACCTCTTTATATACCAGAAACGCCGAGGGTTGAAAAGAGGGAGATAGAACAACATGCTATCACACGAATAATGGTGGCGAACTATGGACCACCAATTTATACTTATGCCTTTATCCCTGCTTTCAGTTGGGGGTAGGTCGTTTCTGATGAAATTTTTTAAAAGTAGACCTGAAAACCTTGCTCGAATAAAAGTACTAAGCCGAACGGCTGTTGGGCGCAAATATTATTGTGAAGTGAAGTGAATTTGAAAGTAACTATGCCGCCGAAAACCAGTGGAAAGGCAGCCAAGAAGGCTGGCAAAGCTCAGAAAAATATAACCAAGAATGATAAGAAGAAGAAGCGCAAGAGGAAGGAAAGCTATGCTATTTACATCTACAAGGTTCTGAAGCAGGTTCACCCTGACACTGGAATTTCGTCTAAAGCTATGAGTATAATGAACAGCTTCGTAAACGATATCTTTGAGCGTATTGCTGCTGAGGCTTCGCGTCTGGCTCATTACAACAAGCGCTCGACCATCACCAGTCGGGAAATCCAAACGGCTGTTCGTCTTCTCCTGCCTGGAGAGTTGGCCAAGCATGCCGTTAGTGAAGGAACCAAGGCTGTCACTAAGTATACAAGCTCCAAGTAGATTGCTCGCTTGCTGGGCAGAATGATCCAAAAAGGCCCTTTTCAGGGCCACAACATCATTTTATCAAAGAACACCAAATTTTTAATAGAAGACAATAAAATAATTTCTTATTAATTCTTAAAGAAACACCATTTAAGAAACACATTAGTAAATAAATAAACATCTTAACCTTACCTTACCTACCATAGTAGACTTTTATTATTTTTATTATTATTAGTTATACCTTCATAAACAAACGAGTAGAATGATGCTGGGCGTCGTTTTTCTATATTACATTAAATAATTGATATTTTTTATGTACAGGCGTACATTGCATAGGCATGCAACCAAATTTTCAAATTTTCTATTGCAATTTCGAATCCAGTATTGTTTTTAAGATACTCTCCTAAAAAGTCAAGTTGAAAAAAATTGATAATTTCTTTCTCTTTAAAACATATCTTGTAGCCCTGAAAAGGGCTTGTTTAATTTAATTTTAGATTTCGAAATCTAAAATTTCGATTGCAAACATGTGCAATTTTAATGCACATTATTACAATTTATTTTTTTGCTGCCGTGGTCTTAGCTTTTGGCTTCTTTGCGGTAGCAGGAGCAGCGGCTTTCTTCACAGTCTTTTTGGGCTTAGCAGATGCAGCTGGTTTAGCCTTTGGGGCTTTAGCTGCCTTTGGTTTGGCTGATGATGGCTTCACCTTTGATGCTACTGCTTTTGCCTTAACGTTACCAGATTTCTTAGCGTCCTTTGCCTTGGCCTTCTCGGTCTTTTTCTTTTCAGCGGTCTTCTTAGTAGCCACGGCTTTTTTAGTTTTGGGCTTCTTGTCGGCAGCTCCGGCGGCCTTTTTAGTGGTGGCTCCGGTCTTCTTGGTGGATACCTTCTTGGTTTTAGTTTTTTTCTCAACAGAAGAAGGCTTTGGCTTGGGCTCCTTCTTGGCAGAAGCTGACAGTTTAAACGAACCAGAAGCACCCTTTCCCTTCGTCTGGATCAGCTTACCGTTGGCAACGGCAGACTTCAGGTACTTCTTGATGAAAGGAGCCAGCTTCTGAGCATCGCATTTGTACGTGGCAGTAATGTACTTCTTGATTGCTAGGAGGGACGAGCCCCCACGCTCCTTCAAATTCTTTATTGAAGCGTCTACCATTTGTTGAGTTGGCGGATGCGATGGTGGTGCAGTGGTCTTCTTCGCCTTTGTGGCAGCGGAGCCCGTTGCCTTTTTGGCTGTTACTTTCTTCTCAACCGGTGCAGGTGGAGCTGCCACAGGAGACGCGGATGTAGCTACTGCTGAATCGGACATTTTTAAATTTTTATTCACAGAAATAAACTTTTTTTATGCAAAAAATAGCCCGCGACCCCACATCCAAAGTCCCTTGCTCGGATGAGAATCGAGGAGGAGAGCAGTTTGACTATGTGTTTGGCACAGTTCATTTGTGTTACAAATGTTTTTTCGAAGGGTGTAATTATTTTTTACTATTTCATTCTTAAAATGATATAATGTTGATTTTTTTAAATTGCGTTTTATTCTTAAATATTCAAAATTTAATAAAAACTTTTTTCAATTGCCGTATATAGATCGGTTGCTTTTTATTGAGTACTCGAAAGTGCACGTTTACGTTAATATCTTAAATATTTTACATTAAAACATCGTTAAAAATATAAAATGATTGTATTATTGTTGATATACAAATGAATGTTATAAATTGAACTTTCAACTACCAGTTATGCAAATAATAATTTTATTTTCATATAATACTCATACTTAAATATAGCTTTTAAAATGACCCTTTCCTGGATAAAATGTGCGCTTTCATTTGACATAAAGAAACTGTTTTGGTACTAAAAAATATAGTTTTTCTAAAAGAATATAATTTTAAATTGTTTTGTTTTTTCTAATAAATCTTCTCTATTTTACATTCTGGAAGTAATTCATATTTTTTATATTTGGCTATGTATTCCAGTGAAAGTCTCACATTGAACTATAATTACCAGTTATAATAGCCTTCAAAAAATAACCTTTACTTTAGTTTTCACTTAATAAATAATAATCTTCTAATATAATACAAACTCTTAGTTAATTTTAAAATGCATAATAGAAATTTGTATATTAAATAATATCATTTCTTATAAAATTTTAATTTTTTTTGTTTGACATATTTTAAGTTTTTCTTTATATACATATTTACTAATTTATGACTTAAACAGATAAATGCTAATATTAATATTCTGTAAAGAGTGCTCTAAATAAAAACATATATATATTTTGCTATACATTTATTAAATATATTTTTCTTTGCCTTCCAAATCTTAAAACTAATTCTTTTGGGTTATATATCAATAGGTACTCAAATCTCATTGAAAATAACATTGTGGTCCTGAAAAGGACCGATTTTTTTTTAAATATATGGGCTTCCAATTGACAATTATTCAATTTAAGCGCGCTCTCCACGGATACGACGAGCCAGCTGGATGTCTTTGGGCATAATAGTAACGTGCTTGGCATGAATGGCGCACAAATTGGTATCTTCAAACAGACCAACCAGATAGGCTTCGCTAGCTTCCTGCAAAGCCATCACAGCCGAGCTCTGGAAGCGCAAATCTGTCTTGAAGTCCTGAGCTATTTCACGCACCAACCGCTGGAATGGCAGCTTGCGGATCAACAACTCGGTACTCTTCTGGTAGCGACGGATTTCACGGAGAGCCACAGTTCCGGGACGATAGCGATGGGGCTTCTTTACTCCTCCGGTGGCTGGAGCACTCTTCCGTGCGGCCTTTGTAGCCAGTTGTTTGCGTGGCGCCTTGCCACCAGTCGATTTACGAGCAGTCTGCTTTGTACGAGCCATTTTAATTTCCAAATTCACTGTTCTCTTCGCGCCTCTAAAAACACAATAAACGTGCTGCCCGTTGCGCTACCTCTTTATATACCAGAAACGCCGAGGGTTGAAAAGAGGGAGATAGAACAACATGCCATTTCGATCAATCGGGTTTCGGAAGAGCGAGAAAAATATATCGCTCGGAACTCTTCGTATTCTCATTGAATCGGTATAAAGAGCAGCGCACCGATCTGACAAAATTAGTTCTTCAGTGACTTTCGTGCAGTGTGTTAATATAAAAAGAAAAAGATTGAAAAATGACAGGTCGTGGTAAAGGTGGCAAGGGCTTGGGAAAAGGTGGCGCCAAGCGTCATCGCAAAGTCTTGCGTGATAACATCCAGGGTATTACAAAGCCAGCTATTCGCCGTTTGGCTCGTCGTGGCGGTGTGAAGCGCATCTCTGGTCTTATCTACGAGGAAACTCGTGGAGTCCTGAAAGTGTTCTTGGAGAACGTTATTCGTGACGCCGTCACCTACACCGAACACGCCAAAAGGAAGACAGTGACGGCCATGGATGTTGTTTATGCTCTGAAGAGACAGGGACGCACTCTATACGGCTTCGGCGGTTAAAATTATTTTTGTACAGCCTGTACTTCAACTATACAATCGGTCCTTTTCAGGACCACAATTTCTTGAACAAAAAAAGAGAATAAAATTTGAAATAGTACCGTAATGATCGATCGTAGCCTTAGAAACTAGATATAATATATTATAATTCAGAAAGCAGAATTTTACTTAATTTAGAAACGAAATAAACGGTATACTACTAGAAACTACATTTTTTTTTTTTAGATATATGCACACACAATAATCACACTCTTCACACAAGCTCTATATGTATATTATTGAAAATTCTTGAATGATTTTAAGTGAAATTTACATTCAACGTGGTTTTCTTTCATTTTATTTCAATCATTCATAATAGCGACAAAAATGTTTTCGCTTTTATTCTTGTTAATATATTGTTTATACATTTTGTTATTGTAATGTAAACTAGTGCTAATCTTGTAGTTGAAAATTTATATTCTTTTGAAAAAGTGTGGTCGTCCTGAAAAGGACGTTTGGGTTTATAAATGTGTTTATGTACAAGTATTCTGTATTCAGGGCCGTAATTAAGCGTTTAGGCCTTCTTCTCGGTCTTCTTGGGCAAAAGCACAGCCTGGATGTTGGGCAACACGCCACCCTGAGCTATGGTGACACCAGAGAGCAGCTTGTTCAACTCCTCGTCATTGCGAATAGCCAACTGGAGATGACGGGGAATAATCCTAGTCTTCTTGTTATCACGGGCAGCATTGCCAGCTAACTCGAGAACTTCAGCTGCCAGGTATTCCATAACGGCAGCCAGGTAAACAGGAGCGCCGGCACCAACGCGTTCAGCATAGTTGCCTTTGCGGAGCAGACGGTGAATACGTCCGACGGGGAACTGAAGACCAGCACGATTCGATCGGGACTTTGCCTTTCCCTTCACTTTTCCACCCTTGCCACGACCAGACATTTTTTTTTACTTTACGATAATTCACTTCACACACGAATAATGGTGGCGAACTATGGACCACCAATTTATACTTATGCCTTTATCCCTGCTTTCAGTTGGGGGTAGGTCGTTTCTGATGAAATTTTTTAAAAGTAGACCTGAAAACCTTGCTCGAATAAAAGTACTAAGCCGAACGGCTGTTGGGCGCAAATATTATTGTGAAGTGAAGTGAATTTGAAAGTAACTATGCCGCCGAAAACCAGTGGAAAGGCAGCCAAGAAGGCTGGCAAAGCTCAGAAAAATATAACCAAGAATGATAAGAAGAAGAAGCGCAAGAGGAAGGAAAGCTATGCTATTTACATCTACAAGGTTCTGAAGCAGGTTCACCCTGACACTGGAATTTCGTCTAAAGCTATGAGTATAATGAACAGCTTCGTAAACGATATCTTTGAGCGTATTGCTGCTGAGGCTTCGCGTCTGGCTCATTACAACAAGCGCTCGACCATCACCAGTCGGGAAATCCAAACGGCTGTTCGTCTTCTCCTGCCTGGAGAGTTGGCCAAGCATGCCGTTAGTGAAGGAACCAAGGCTGTCACTAAGTATACAAGCTCCAAGTAGATTGCTCGCTTGCTGGGCAGAATGATCCAAAAAGGCCCTTTTCAGGGCCACAACATCATTTTATCAAAGAACACCAAATTTTTAATAGAAGACAATAAAATAATTTCTTATTAATTCTTAAAGAAACACCATTTTTTAAGAAACACATTAGTAAATAAATAAACATCTTAACCTTACCTTACCTACCATAGTAGACTTTTATTATTTTTATTATTATTAGTTATACCTTCATAAACAAACGAGTAGAATGATGCTGGGCGTCGTTTTTCTATATTACATTAAATAATTGATATTTTTTATGTACAGGCGTACATTGCATAGGCATGCAATCAAATTTTCAAATTTTCTATTGCAATTTCGAATCCAGTATTGTTTTTAAGATACTCTCCTAAAAAGTCAAGTTGAAAAAAATTGATAATTTCTTTCTCTTTAAAACATATCTTGTAGCCCTGAAAAGGGCTTGTTTAATTTAATTTTAGATTTCGAAATCTAAAATTTCGATTGCAAACATGTGCAATTTTAATGCACATTATTACAATTTATTTTTTTGCTGCCGTGGTCTTAGCTTTTGGCTTCTTTGCGGTAGCAGGAGCAGCGGCTTTCTTCACAGTCTTTTTGGGCTTAGCAGATGCAGCTGGTTTAGCCTTTGGGGCTTTAGCTGCCTTTGGTTTGGCTGATGATGGCTTCACCTTTGATGCTACTGCTTTTGCCTTAACGTTACCAGATTTCTTAGCGTCCTTTGCCTTGGCCTTCTCGGTCTTTTTCTTTTCAGCGGTCTTCTTAGTAGCCACGGCTTTTTTAGTTTTGGGCTTCTTGTCGGCAGCTCCGGCGGCCTTTTTAGTGGTGGCTCCGGTCTTCTTGGTGGATACCTTCTTGGTTTTAGTTTTTTTCTCAACAGAAGAAGGCTTTGGCTTGGGCTCCTTCTTGGCAGAAGCTGACAGTTTAAACGAACCAGAAGCACCCTTTCCCTTCGTCTGGATCAGCTTACCGTTGGCAACGGCAGACTTCAGGTACTTCTTGATGAAAGGAGCCAGCTTCTGAGCATCGCATTTGTACGTGGCAGTAATGTACTTCTTGATTGCTAGGAGGGACGAGCCCCCACGCTCCTTCAAATTCTTTATTGAAGCGTCTACCATTTGTTGAGTTGGCGGATGCGATGGTGGTGCAGTGGTCTTCTTCGCCTTTGTGGCAGCGGAGCCCGTTGCCTTTTTGGCTGTTACTTTCTTCTCAACCGGTGCAGGTGGAGCTGCCACAGGAGACGCGGATGTAGCTACTGCTGAATCGGACATTTTTAAATTTTTATTCACAGAAATAAACTTTTTTTTATGCAAAAAATAGCCCGCGACCGCACATCCAAAGTCCCTTGCTCGGATGAGAATCGAGGAGGAGAGCAGTTTGACTATGTGTTTGGCACAGTTCATTTGTGTTACAAATGTTTTTTCGAAGGGTGTAATTATTTTTTACTATTTCATTCTTAAAATGATATAATGTTGATTTTTTTAAATTGCGTTTTATTCTTAAATATTCAAAATTTAATAAAAACTTTTTTCAATTGCCGTATATAGATCGGTTGCTTTTTATTGAGTACTCGAAAGTGCACGTTTACGTTAATATCTTAAATATTTTACATTAAAACATCGTTAAAAATATAAAATGATTGTATTATTGTTGATATACAAATGAATGTTATAAATTGAACTTTCAACTACCAGTTATGCAAATAATAATTTTATTTTTATATAATACTCATACTTAAATATAGCTTTTAAAATGACCCTTTCCTGGATAAAATGTGCGCTTTCATTTGACATAAAGAAACTGTTTTGGTACTAAAAAATATAGTTTTTCTAAAAGAATATAATTTTAAATTGTTTTGTTTTTTCTAATAAATCTTCTCTATTTTACATTCTGGAAGTAATTCATATTTTTTATATTTGGCTATGTATACCAGTGAAAGTCTCACATTGAACTATAATTACCAGTTATAATAGCCTTCAAAAAATAACCTTTACTTTAGTTTTCACTTAATAAATAATAATCTTCTAATATAATACAAACTCTTAGTTAATTTTAAAATGCATAATAGAAATTTGTATATTAAATAATATCATTTCTTATAAAATTTTAATTTTTTTTGTTCGACATATTTTAAGTTTTTCTTTATATATTTACCAATTTATGACTTAAACAGCTAAATGCTAATATTAATATTCTGTAAAGAGTGCTCTAAATAAAAACATATATATATTTTGCTATACATTTATTAAATATATTTTTCTTTGCCTTCCAAATCTAAAAACTAATTCTTTTGGGTTATATATCAATAGGTACTCAAATCTCATTGAAAATAACATTGTGGTCCTGAAAAGGACCGATTTTTTTTTAAATATATGGGCTTCCAATTGACAATTATTCAATTTAAGCGCGCTCTCCACGGATACGACGAGCCAGCTGGATGTCTTTGGGCATAATAGTAACGCGCTTGGCATGAATGGCGCACAAATTGGTATCTTCAAACAGACCAACCAGATAGGCTTCGCTAGCTTCCTGCAAAGCCATCACAGCCGAGCTCTGGAAGCGCAAATCTGTCTTGAAGTCCTGAGCTATTTCACGCACCAACCGCTGGAATGGCAGCTTGCGGATCAACAACTCGGTACTCTTCTGGTAGCGACGGATTTCACGGAGAGCCACAGTTCCGGGACGATAGCGATGGGGCTTCTTTACTCCTCCGGTGGCTGGAGCACTCTTCCGTGCGGCCTTTGTAGCCAGTTGTTTGCGTGGCGCCTTGCCACCAGTCGATTTACGAGCAGTCTGCTTTGTACGAGCCATTTTAATTTCCAAATTCACTGTTCTCTTCGCGCCTCTAAAAACACAATAAACGTGCTGCCCGTTGCGCTACCTCTTTATATACCAGAAACGCCGAGGGTTGAAAAGAGGGAGATAGAACAACATGCCATTTCGATCAATCGGGTTTCGGAAGAGCGAGAAAAATATATCGCTCGGAACTCTTCGTATTCTCATTGAATCGGTATAAAGAGCAGCGCACCGATCTGACAAAATTAGTTCTTCAGTGACTTTCGTGCAGTGTGTTAATATAAAAAGAAAAAGATTGAAAAATGACAGGTCGTGGTAAAGGTGGCAAGGGCTTGGGAAAAGGTGGCGCCAAGCGTCATCGCAAAGTCTTGCGTGATAACATCCAGGGTATTACAAAGCCAGCTATTCGCCGTTTGGCTCGTCGTGGCGGTGTGAAGCGCATCTCTGGTCTTATCTACGAGGAAACTCGTGGAGTCCTGAAAGTGTTCTTGGAGAACGTTATTCGTGACGCCGTCACCTACACCGAACACGCCAAAAGGAAGACAGTGACGGCCATGGATGTTGTTTATGCTCTGAAGAGACAGGGACGCACTCTATACGGCTTCGGCGGTTAAAATTATTTTTGTACAGCCTGTACTTCAACTATACAATCGGTCCTTTTCAGGACCACAATTTCTTGAACAAAAAAAGAGAATAAAATTTGAAATAGTACCGTAATGATCGATCGTAGCCTTAGAAACTAGATATAATTTATTATAATTCAGAAAGCAGAATTTTACTTAATTTAGAAACGAAATAAACGGTATACTACTAGAAACTACATTTTTGTTTTTACATATATGCACACACAATAATCACACTCTTCACACAAGCTCTATATGTATATTATTGAAAATTCTTGAATGATTTTAAGTGAAATTTACATTCAACGTGGTTTTCTTTCATTTTATTTCAATCATTCATAATAGCGACAAAAATGTTTTCGCTTTTATTCTTGTTAATATATTGTTTATACATTTTGTTATTGTAATGTAAACTAGTGCTAATCTTGTAGTTGAAAATTTATATTCTTTTGAAAAAGTGTGGTCGTCCTGAAAAGGACGTTTGGGTTTATAAATGTGTTTATGTACAAGTATTCTGTATTCAGGGCCGTAATTAAGCGTTTAGGCCTTCTTCTCGGTCTTCTTGGGCAAAAGCACAGCCTGGATGTTGGGCAACACGCCACCCTGAGCTATGGTGACACCAGAGAGCAGCTTGTTCAACTCCTCGTCATTGCGAATAGCCAACTGGAGATGACGGGGAATAATCCTAGTCTTCTTGTTATCACGGGCAGCATTGCCAGCTAACTCGAGAACTTCAGCTGCCAGGTATTCCATAACGGCAGCCAGGTAAACAGGAGCGCCGGCACCAACGCGTTCAGCATAGTTGCCTTTGCGGAGCAGACGGTGAATACGTCCGACGGGGAACTGAAGACCAGCACGATTCGATCGGGACTTTGCCTTTCCCTTCACTTTTCCACCCTTGCCACGACCAGACATTTTTTTTTACTTTACGATAATTCACTTCACACACGAATAATGGTGGCGAACTATGGACCACCAATTTATACTTATGCCTTTATCCCTGCTTTCAGTTGGGGGTAGGTCGTTTCTGATGAAATTTTTTAAAAGTGGACCTGAAAACCTTGCTCGAATAAAAGTACTAAGCCGAACGGCTGTTGGGCGCAAATATTATTGTGAAGTGAAGTGAATTTGAAAGTAACTATGCCGCCGAAAACCAGTGGAAAGGCAGCCAAGAAGGCTGGCAAAGCTCAGAAAAATATAACCAAGAATGATAAGAAGAAGAAGCGCAAGAGGAAGGAAAGCTATGCTATTTACATCTACAAGGTTCTGAAGCAGGTTCACCCTGACACTGGAATTTCGTCTAAAGCTATGAGTATAATGAACAGCTTCGTAAACGATATCTTTGAGCGTATTGCTGCTGAGGCTTCGCGTCTGGCTCATTACAACAAGCGCTCGACCATCACCAGTCGGGAAATCCAAACGGCTGTTCGTCTTCTCCTGCCTGGAGAGTTGGCCAAGCATGCCGTTAGTGAAGGAACCAAGGCTGTCACTAAGTATACAAGCTCCAAGTAGATTGCTCGCTTGCTGGGCAGAATGATCCAAAAAGGCCCTTTTCAGGGCCACAACATCATTTTATCAAAGAACACCAAATTTTTAATAGAAGACAATAAAATAATTTCTTATTAATTCTTAAAGAAACACCATTTTTTAAGAAACACATTAGTAAATAAATAAACATCTTAACCTTACCTTACCTACCATAGTAGACTTTTATTATTTTTATTATTATTAGTTATACCTTCATAAACAAACGAGTAGAATGATGCTGGGCGTCGTTTTTCTATATTACATTAAATAATTGATATTTTTTATGTACAGGCGTACATTGCATAGGCATGCAATCAAATTTTCAAATTTTCTATTGCAATTTCGAATCCAGTATTGTTTTTAAGATACTCTCCTAAAAAGTCAAGTTGAAAAAAATTGATAATTTCTTTCTCTTTAAAACATATCTTGTAGCCCTGAAAAGGGCTTGTTTAATTTAATTTTAGATTTCGAAATCTAAAATTTCGATTGCAAACATGTGCAATTTTAATGCACATTATTACAATTTATTTTTTTGCTGCCGTGGTCTTAGCTTTTGGCTTCTTTGCGGTAGCAGGAGCAGCGGCTTTCTTCACAGTCTTTTTGGGCTTAGCAGATGCAGCTGGTTTAGCCTTTGGGGCTTTAGCTGCCTTTGGTTTGGCTGATGATGGCTTCACCTTTGATGCTACTGCTTTTGCCTTAACGTTACCAGATTTCTTAGCGTCCTTTGCCTTGGCCTTCTCGGTCTTTTTCTTTTCAGCGGTCTTCTTAGTAGCCACGGCTTTTTTAGTTTTGGGCTTCTTGTCGGCAGCTCCGGCGGCCTTTTTAGTGGTGGCTCCGGTCTTCTTGGTGGATACCTTCTTGGTTTTAGTTTTTTTCTCAACAGAAGAAGGCTTTGGCTTGGGCTCCTTCTTGGCAGAAGCTGACAGTTTAAACGAACCAGAAGCACCCTTTCCCTTCGTCTGGATCAGCTTACCGTTGGCAACGGCAGACTTCAGGTACTTCTTGATGAAAGGAGCCAGCTTCTGAGCATCGCATTTGTACGTGGCAGTAATGTACTTCTTGATTGCTAGGAGGGACGAGCCCCCACGCTCCTTCAAATTCTTTATTGAAGCGTCTACCATTTGTTGAGTTGGCGGATGCGATGGTGGTGCAGTGGTCTTCTTCGCCTTTGTGGCAGCGGAGCCCGTTGCCTTTTTGGCTGTTACTTTCTTCTCAACCGGTGCAGGTGGAGCTGCCACAGGAGACGCGGATGTAGCTACTGCTGAATCGGACATTTTTAAATTTTTATTCACAGAAATAAACTTTTTTTTATGCAAAAAATAGCCCGCGACCGCACATCCAAAGTCCCTTGCTCGGATGAGAATCGAGGAGGAGAGCAGTTTGACTATGTGTTTGGCACAGTTCATTTGTGTTACAAATGTTTTTTCGAAGGGTGTAATTATTTTTTACTATTTCATTCTTAAAATGATATAATGTTGATTTTTTTAAATTGCGTTTTATTCTTAAATATTCAAAATTTAATAAAAACTTTTTTCAATTGCCGTATATAGATCGGTTGCTTTTTATTGAGTACTCGAAAGTGCACGTTTACGTTAATATCTTAAATATTTTACATTAAAACATCGTTAAAAATATAAAATGATTGTATTATTGTTGATATACAAATGAATGTTATAAATTGAACTTTCAACTACCAGTTATGCAAATAATAATTTTATTTTTATATAATACTCATACTTAAATATAGCTTTTAAAATGACCCTTTCCTGGATAAAATGTGCGCTTTCATTTGACATAAAGAAACTGTTTTGGTACTAAAAAATATAGTTTTTCTAAAAGAATATAATTTTAAATTGTTTTGTTTTTTCTAATAAATCTTCTCTATTTTACATTCTGGAAGTAATTCATATTTTTTATATTTGGCTATGTATTCCAGTGAAAGTCTCACATTGAACTATAATTACCAGTTATAATAGCCTTCAAAAAATAACCTTTACTTTAGTTTTCACTTAATAAATAATAATCTTCTAATATAATACAAACTCTTAGTTAATTTTAAAATGCATAATAGAAATTTGTATATTAAATAATATCATTTCTTATAAAATTTTAATTTTTTTTGTTTGACATATTTTAAGTTTTTCTTTATATACATATTTACTAATTTATGACTTAAACAGATAAATGCTAATATTAATATTCTGTAAAGAGTGCTCTAAATAAAAACATATATATATTTTGCTATACATTTATTAAATATATTTTTCTTTGCCTTCCAAATCTTAAAACTAATTCTTTTGGGTTATATATCAATAGGTACTCAAATCTCATTGAAAATAACATTGTGGTCCTGAAAAGGACCGATTTTTTTTTAAATATATGGGCTTCCAATTGACAATTATTCAATTTAAGCGCGCTCTCCACGGATACGACGAGCCAGCTGGATGTCTTTGGGCATAATAGTAACGTGCTTGGCATGAATGGCGCACAAATTGGTATCTTCAAACAGACCAACCAGATAGGCTTCGCTAGCTTCCTGCAAAGCCATCACAGCCGAGCTCTGGAAGCGCAAATCTGTCTTGAAGTCCTGAGCTATTTCACGCACCAACCGCTGGAATGGCAGCTTGCGGATCAACAACTCGGTACTCTTCTGGTAGCGACGGATTTCACGGAGAGCCACAGTTCCGGGACGATAGCGATGGGGCTTCTTTACTCCTCCGGTGGCTGGAGCACTCTTCCGTGCGGCCTTTGTAGCCAGTTGTTTGCGTGGCGCCTTGCCACCAGTCGATTTACGAGCAGTCTGCTTTGTACGAGCCATTTTAATTTCCAAATTCACTGTTCTCTTCGCGCCTCTAAAAACACAATAAACGTGCTGCCCGTTGCGCTACCTCTTTATATACCAGAAACGCCGAGGGTTGAAAAGAGGGAGATAGAACAACATGCCATTTCGATCAATCGGGTTTCGGAAGAGCGAGAAAAATATATCGCTCGGAACTCTTCGTATTCTCATTGAATCGGTATAAAGAGCAGCGCACCGATCTGACAAAATTAGTTCTTCAGTGACTTTCGTGCAGTGTGTTAATATAAAAAGAAAAAGATTGAAAAATGACTGGTCGTGGTAAAGGTGGCAAGGGCTTGGGAAAAGGTGGCGCCAAGCGTCATCGCAAAGTCTTGCGTGATAACATCCAGGGTATTACAAAGCCAGCTATTCGCCGTTTGGCTCGTCGTGGCGGTGTGAAGCGCATCTCTGGTCTTATCTACGAGGAAACTCGTGGAGTCCTGAAAGTGTTCTTGGAGAACGTTATTCGTGACGCCGTCACCTACACCGAACACGCCAAAAGGAAGACAGTGACGGCCATGGATGTTGTTTATGCTCTGAAGAGACAGGGACGCACTCTATACGGCTTCGGCGGTTAAAATTATTTTTGTACAGCCTGTACTTCAACTATACAATCGGTCCTTTTCAGGACCACAATTTCTTGAACAAAAAAAGAGAATAAAATTTGAAATAGTACCGTAATGATCGATCGTAGCCTTAGAAACTAGATATAATTTATTATAATTCAGAAAGCAGAATTTTACTTAATTTAGAAACGAAATAAACGGTATACTACTAGAAACTACATTTTTGTTTTTACATATATGCACACACAATAATCACACTCTTCACACAAGCTCTATATGTATATTATTGAAAATTCTTGAATGATTTTAAGTGAAATTTACATTCAACGTGGTTTTCTTTCATTTTATTTCAATCATTCATAATAGCGACAAAAATGTTTTCGCTTTTATTCTTGTTAATATATTGTTTATACATTTTGTTATTGTAATGTAAACTAGTGCTAATCTTGTAGTTGAAAATTTATATTCTTTTGAAAAAGTGTGGTCGTCCTGAAAAGGACGTTTGGGTTTATAAATGTGTTTATGTACAAGTATTCTGTATTCAGGGCCGTAATTAAGCGTTTAGGCCTTCTTCTCGGTCTTCTTGGGCAAAAGCACAGCCTGGATGTTGGGCAACACGCCACCCTGAGCTATGGTGACACCAGAGAGCAGCTTGTTCAACTCCTCGTCATTGCGAATAGCCAACTGGAGATGACGGGGAATAATCCTAGTCTTCTTGTTATCACGGGCAGCATTGCCAGCTAACTCGAGAACTTCAGCAGCCAGGTATTCCATAACGGCAGCCAGGTAAACAGGAGCGCCGGCACCAACGCGTTCAGCATAGTTGCCTTTGCGGAGCAGTCGGTGAATACGTCCGACGGGGAACTGAAGACCAGCACGATTCGATCGGGACTTTGCCTTTCCCTTCACTTTTCCACCCTTGCCACGACCAGACATTTTTTTTTACTTTACGATAATTCACTTCACACACGAATAATGGTGGCGAACTATGGACCACCAATTTATACTTATGCCTTTATCCCTGCTTTCAGTTGGGGGTAGGTCGTTTCTGATGAAATTTTTTAAAAGTAGACCTGAAAACCTTGCTCGAATAAAAGTACTAAGCCGAACGGCTGTTGGGCGCAAATATTATTGTGAAGTGAAGTGAATTTGAAAGTAACTATGCCGCCGAAAACCAGTGGAAAGGCAGCCAAGAAGGCTGGCAAAGCTCAGAAAAATATAACCAAGAATGATAAGAAGAAGAAGCGCAAGAGGAAGGAAAGCTATGCTATTTACATCTACAAGGTTCTGAAGCAGGTTCACCCTGACACTGGAATTTCGTCTAAAGCTATGAGTATAATGAACAGCTTCGTAAACGATATCTTTGAGCGTATTGCTGCTGAGGCTTCGCGTCTGGCTCATTACAACAAGCGCTCGACCATCACCAGTCGGGAAATCCAAACGGCTGTTCGTCTTCTCCTGCCTGGAGAGTTGGCCAAGCATGCCGTTAGTGAAGGAACCAAGGCTGTCACTAAGTATACAAGCTCCAAGTAGATTGCTCGCTTGCTGGGCAGAATGATCCAAAAAGGCCCTTTTCAGGGCCACAACATCATTTTATCAAAGAACACCAAATTTTTAATAGAAGACAATAAAATAATTTCTTATTAATTCTTAAAGAAACACCATTTTTTAAGAAACACATTAGTAAATAAATAAACATCTTAACCTTACCTTACCTACCATAGTAGACTTTTATTATTTTTATTATTATTAGTTATACCTTCATAAACAAACGAGTAGAATGATGCTGGGCGTCGTTTTTCTATATTACATTAAATAATTGATATTTTTTATGTACAGGCGTACATTGCATAGGCATGCAACCAAATTTTCAAATTTTCTATTGCAATTTCGAATCCAGTATTGTTTTTAAGATACTCTCCTAAAAAGTCAAGTTGAAAAAAATTGATAATTTCTTTCTCTTTAAAACATATCTTGTAGCCCTGAAAAGGGCTTGTTTAATTTAATTTTAGATTTCGAAATCTAAAATTTCGATTGCAAACATGTGCAATTTTAATGCACATTTTTACAATTTTTTTTTTGCTGCCGTGGTCTTAGCTTTTGGCTTCTTTGCGGTAGCAGGAGCAGCGGCTTTCTTCACAGTCTTTTTGGGCTTAGCAGATGCAGCTGGTTTAGCCTTTGGGGCTTTAGCTGCCTTTGGTTTGGCTGATGATGGCTTCACCTTTGATGCTACTGCTTTTGCCTTAACGTTACCAGATTTCTTAGCGTCCTTTGCCTTGGCCTTCTCGGTCTTTTTCTTTTCAGCGGTCTTCTTAGTAGCCACGGCTTTTTTAGTTTTGGGCTTCTTGTCGGCAGCTCCGGCGGCCTTTTTAGTGGTGGCTCCGGTCTTCTTGGTGGATACCTTCTTGGTTTTAGTTTTTTTCTCAACAGAAGAAGGCTTTGGCTTGGGCTCCTTCTTGGCAGAAGCTGACAGTTTAAACGAACCAGAAGCACCCTTTCCCTTCGTCTGGATCAGCTTACCGTTGGCAACGGCAGACTTCAGGTACTTCTTGATGAAAGGAGCCAGCTTCTGAGCATCGCATTTGTACGTGGCAGTAATGTACTTCTTGATTGCTAGGAGGGACGAGCCCCCACGCTCCTTCAAATTCTTTATTGAAGCGTCTACCATTTGTTGAGTTGGCGGATGCGATGGTGGTGCAGTGGTCTTCTTCGCCTTTGTGGCAGCGGAGCCCGTTGCCTTTTTGGCTGTTACTTTCTTCTCAACCGGTGCAGGTGGAGCTGCCACAGGAGACGCGGATGTAGCTACTGCTGAATCGGACATTTTTAAATTTTTATTCACAGAAATAAACTTTTTTTTATGCAAAAAATAGCCCGCGACCCCACATCCAAAGTCCCTTGCTCGGATGAGAATCGAGGAGGAGAGCAGTTTGACTATGTGTTTGGCACAGTTCATTTGTGTTACAAATGTTTTTTCGAAGGGTGTAATTATTTTTTACTATTTCATTCTTAAAATGATATAATGTTGATTTTTTTAAATTGCGTTTTATTCTTAAATATTCAAAATTTAATAAAAACTTTTTTCAATTGCCGTATATAGATCGGTTGCTTTTTATTGAGTACTCGAAAGTGCACGTTTACGTTAATATCTTAAATATTTTACATTAAAACATCGTTAAAAATATAAAATGATTGTATTATTGTTGATATACAAATGAATGTTATAAATTGAACTTTCAACTACCAGTTATGCAAATAATAATTTTATTTTTATATAATACTCATACTTAAATATAGCTTTTAAAATGACCCTTTCCTGGATAAAATGTGCGCTTTCATTTGACATAAAGAAACTGTTTTGGTACTAAAAAATATAGTTTTTCTAAAAGAATATAATTTTAAATTGTTTTGTTTTTTCTAATAAATCTTCTCTATTTTACATTCTGGAAGTAATTCATATTTTTTATATTTGGCTATGTATACCAGTGAAAGTCTCACATTGAACTATAATTACCAGTTATAATAGCCTTCAAAAAATAACCTTTACTTTAGTTTTCACTTAATAAATAATAATCTTCTAATATAATACAAACTCTTAGTTAATTTTAAAATGCATAATAGAAATTTGTATATTAAATAATATCATTTCTTATAAAATTTTAATTTTTTTTGTTTGACATATTTTAAGTTTTTCTTTATATATTTACCAATTTATGACTTAAACAGCTAAATGCTAATATTAATATTCTGTAAAGAGTGCTCTAAATAAAAACATATATATATTTTGCTATACATTTATTAAATATATTTTTCTTTGCCTTCCAAATCTAAAAACTAATTCTTTTGGGTTATATATCAATAGGTACTCAAATCTCATTGAAAATAACATTGTGGTCCTGAAAAGGACCGATTTTTTTTTAAATATATGGGCTTCCAATTGACAATTATTCAATTTAAGCGCGCTCTCCACGGATACGACGAGCCAGCTGGATGTCTTTGGGCATAATAGTAACGCGCTTGGCATGAATGGCGCACAAATTGGTATCTTCAAACAGACCAACCAGATAGGCTTCGCTAGCTTCCTGCAAAGCCATCACAGCCGAGCTCTGGAAGCGCAAATCTGTCTTGAAGTCCTGAGCTATTTCACGCACCAACCGCTGGAATGGCAGCTTGCGGATCAACAACTCGGTACTCTTCTGGTAGCGACGGATTTCACGGAGAGCCACAGTTCCGGGACGATAGCGATGGGGCTTCTTTACTCCTCCGGTGGCTGGAGCACTCTTCCGTGCGGCCTTTGTAGCCAGTTGTTTGCGTGGCGCCTTGCCACCAGTCGATTTACGAGCAGTCTGCTTTGTACGAGCCATTTTAATTTCCAAATTCACTGTTCTCTTCGCGCCTCTAAAAACACAATAAACGTGCTGCCCGTTGCGCTACCTCTTTATATACCAGAAACGCCGAGGGTTGAAAAGAGGGAGATAGAACAACATGCCATTTCGATCAATCGGGTTTCGGAAGAGCGAGAAAAATATATCGCTCGGAACTCTTCGTATTCTCATTGAATCGGTATAAAGAGCAGCGCACCGATCTGACAAAATTAGTTCTTCAGTGACTTTCGTGCAGTGTGTTAATATAAAAAGAAAAAGATTGAAAAATGACTGGTCGTGGTAAAGGTGGCAAGGGCTTGGGAAAAGGTGGCGCCAAGCGTCATCGCAAAGTCTTGCGTGATAACATCCAGGGTATTACAAAGCCAGCTATTCGCCGTTTGGCTCGTCGTGGCGGTGTGAAGCGCATCTCTGGTCTTATCTACGAGGAAACTCGTGGAGTCCTGAAAGTGTTCTTGGAGAACGTTATTCGTGACGCCGTCACCTACACCGAACACGCCAAAAGGAAGACAGTGACGGCCATGGATGTTGTTTATGCTCTGAAGAGACAGGGACGCACTCTATACGGCTTCGGCGGTTAAAATTATTTTTGTACAGCCTGTACTTCAACTATACAATCGGTCCTTTTCAGGACCACAATTTCTTGAACAAAAAAAGAGAATAAAATTTGAAATAGTACCGTAATGATCGATCGTAGCCTTAGAAACTAGATATAATTTATTATAATTCAGAAAGCAGAATTTTACTTAATTTAGAAACGAAATAAACGGTATACTACTAGAAACTACATTTTTGTTTTTACATATATGCACACACAATAATCACACTCTTCACACAAGCTCTATATGTATATTATTGAAAATTCTTGAATGATTTTAAGTGAAATTTACATTCAACGTGGTTTTCTTTCATTTTATTTCAATCATTCATAATAGCGACAAAAATGTTTTCGCTTTTATTCTTGTTAATATATTGTTTATACATTTTGTTATTGTAATGTAAACTAGTGCTAATCTTGTAGTTGAAAATTTATATTCTTTTGAAAAAGTGTGGTCGTCCTGAAAAGGACGTTTGGGTTTATAAATGTGTTTATGTACAAGTATTCTGTATTCAGGGCCGTAATTAAGCGTTTAGGCCTTCTTCTCGGTCTTCTTGGGCAAAAGCACAGCCTGGATGTTGGGCAACACGCCACCCTGAGCTATGGTGACACCAGAGAGCAGCTTGTTCAACTCCTCGTCATTGCGAATAGCCAACTGGAGATGACGGGGAATAATCCTAGTCTTCTTGTTATCACGGGCAGCATTGCCAGCTAACTCGAGAACTTCAGCTGCCAGGTATTCCATAACGGCAGCCAGGTAAACAGGAGCGCCGGCACCAACGCGTTCAGCATAGTTGCCTTTGCGGAGCAGACGGTGAATACGTCCGACGGGGAACTGAAGACCAGCACGATTCGATCGGGACTTTGCCTTTCCCTTCACTTTTCCACCCTTGCCACGACCAGACATTTTTTTTTACTTTACGATAATTCACTTCACACACGAATAATGGTGGCGAACTATGGACCACCAATTTATACTTATGCCTTTATCCCTGCTTTCAGTTGGGGGTAGGTCGTTTCTGATGAAATTTTTTAAAAGTAGACCTGAAAACCTTGCTCGAATAAAAGTACTAAGCCGAACGGCTGTTGGGCGCAAATATTATTGTGAAGTGAAGTGAATTTGAAAGTAACTATGCCGCCGAAAACCAGTGGAAAGGCAGCCAAGAAGGCTGGCAAAGCTCAGAAAAATATAACCAAGAATGATAAGAAGAAGAAGCGCAAGAGGAAGGAAAGCTATGCTATTTACATCTACAAGGTTCTGAAGCAGGTTCACCCTGACACTGGAATTTCGTCTAAAGCTATGAGTATAATGAACAGCTTCGTAAACGATATCTTTGAGCGTATTGCTGCTGAGGCTTCGCGTCTGGCTCATTACAACAAGCGCTCGACCATCACCAGTCGGGAAATCCAAACGGCTGTTCGTCTTCTCCTGCCTGGAGAGTTGGCCAAGCATGCCGTTAGTGAAGGAACCAAGGCTGTCACTAAGTATACAAGCTCCAAGTAGATTGCTCGCTTGCTGGGCAGAATGATCCAAAAAGGCCCTTTTCAGGGCCACAACATCATTTTATCAAAGAACACCAAATTTTTAATAGAAGACAATAAAATAATTTCTTATTAATTCTTAAAGAAACACCATTTTTTAAGAATCACATTAGTAAATAAATAAACATCTTAACCTTACCTTACCTACCATAGTAGACTTTTATTATTTTTATTATTATTAGTTATACCTTCATAAACAAACGAGTAGAATGATGCTGGGCGTCGTTTTTCTATATTACATTAAATAATTGATATTTTTTATGTACAGGCGTACATTGCATAGGCATGCAACCAAATTTTCAAATTTTCTTTTGCAATTTCGAATCCAGTATTGTTTTTAAGATACTCTCCTAAAAAGTCAAGTTGAAAAAAATTGATAATTTCTTTCTCTTTAAAACATATCTTGTAGCCCTGAAAAGGGCTTGTTTAATTTAATTTTAGATTTCGAAATCTAAAATTTCGATTGCAAACATGTGCAATTTTAATGCACATTATTACAATTTATTTTTTTGCTGCCGTGGTCTTAGCTTTTGGCTTCTTTGCGGTAGCAGGAGCAGCGGCTTTCTTCACAGTCTTTTTGGGCTTAGCAGATGCAGCTGGTTTAGCCTTTGGGGCTTTAGCTGCCTTTGGTTTGGCTGATGATGGCTTCACCTTTGATGCTACTGCTTTTGCCTTAACGTTACCAGATTTCTTAGCGTCCTTTGCCTTGGCCTTCTCGGTCTTTTTCTTTTCAGCGGTCTTCTTAGTAGCCACGGCTTTTTTAGTTTTGGGCTTCTTGTCGGCAGCTCCGGCGGCCTTTTTAGTGGTGGCTCCGGTCTTCTTGGTGGATACCTTCTTGGTTTTAGTTTTTTTCTCAACAGAAGAAGGCTTTGGCTTGGGCTCCTTCTTGGCAGAAGCTGACAGTTTAAACGAACCAGAAGCACCCTTTCCCTTCGTCTGGATCAGCTTACCGTTGGCAACGGCAGACTTCAGGTACTTCTTGATGAAAGGAGCCAGCTTCTGAGCATCGCATTTGTACGTGGCAGTAATGTACTTCTTGATTGCTAGGAGGGACGAGCCCCCACGCTCCTTCAAATTCTTTATTGAAGCGTCTACCATTTGTTGAGTTGGCGGATGCGATGGTGGTGCAGTGGTCTTCTTCGCCTTTGTGGCAGCGGAGCCCGTTGCCTTTTTGGCTGTTACTTTCTTCTCAACCGGTGCAGGTGGAGCTGCCACAGGAGACGCGGATGTAGCTACTGCTGAATCGGACATTTTTAAATTTTTATTCACAGAAATAAACTTTTTTTTATGCAAAAAATAGCCCGCGACCCCACATCCAAAGTCCCTTGCTCGGATGAGAATCGAGGAGGAGAGCAGTTTGACTATGTGTTTGGCACAGTTCATTTGTGTTACAAATGTTTTTTCGAAGGGTGTAATTATTTTTTACTATTTCATTCTTAAAATGATATAATGTTGATTTTTTTAAATTGCGTTTTATTCTTAAATATTCAAAATTTAATAAAAACTTTTTTCAATTGCCGTATATAGATCGGTTGCTTTTTATTGAGTACTCGAAAGTGCACGTTTACGTTAATATCTTAAATATTTTACATTAAAACATCGTTAAAAATATAAAATGATTGTATTATTGTTGATATACAAATGAATGTTATAAATTGAACTTTCAACTACCAGTTATGCAAATAATAATTTTATTTTCATATAATACTCATACTTAAATATAGCTTTTAAAATGACCCTTTCCTGGATAAAATGTGCGCTTTCATTTGACATAAAGAAACTGTTTTGGTACTAAAAAATATAGTTTTTCTAAAAGAATATAATTTTAAATTGTTTTGTTTTTTCTAATAAATCTTCTCTATTTTACATTCTGGAAGTAATTCATATTTTTTATATTTGGCTATGTATTCCAGTGAAAGTCTCACATTGAACTATAATTACCAGTTATAATAGCCTTCAAAAAATAACCTTTACTTTAGTTTTCACTTAATAAATAATAATCTTCTAATATAATACAAACTCTTAGTTAATTTTAAAATGCATAATAGAAATTTGTATATTAAATAATATCATTTCTTATAAAATTTTAATTTTTTTTGTTTGACATATTTTAAGTTTTTCTTTATATATTTACCAATTTATGACTTAAACAGCTAAATGCTAATATTAATATTCTGTAAAGAGTGCTCTAAATAAAAACATATATATATTTTGCTATACATTTATTAAATATATTTTTCTTTGCCTTCCAAATCTAAAAACTAATTCTTTTGGGTTATATATCAATAGGTACTCAAATCTCATTGAAAATAACATTGTGGTCCTGAAAAGGACCGATTTTTTTTTAAATATATGGGCTTCCAATTGACAATTATTCAATTTAAGCGCGCTCTCCACGGATACGACGAGCCAGCTGGATGTCTTTGGGCATAATAGTAACGCGCTTGGCATGAATGGCGCACAAATTGGTATCTTCAAACAGACCAACCAGATAGGCTTCGCTAGCTTCCTGCAAAGCCATCACAGCCGAGCTCTGGAAGCGCAAATCTGTCTTGAAGTCCTGAGCTATTTCACGCACCAACCGCTGGAATGGCAGCTTGCGGATCAACAACTCGGTACTCTTCTGGTAGCGACGGATTTCACGGAGAGCCACAGTTCCGGGACGATAGCGATGGGGCTTCTTTACTCCTCCGGTGGCTGGAGCACTCTTCCGTGCGGCCTTTGTAGCCAGTTGTTTGCGTGGCGCCTTGCCACCAGTCGATTTACGAGCAGTCTGCTTTGTACGAGCCATTTTAATTTCCAAATTCACTGTTCTCTTCGCGCCTCTAAAAACACAATAAACGTGCTGCCCGTTGCGCTACCTCTTTATATACCAGAAACGCCGAGGGTTGAAAAGAGGGAGATAGAACAACATGCCATTTCGATCAATCGGGTTTCGGAAGAGCGAGAAAAATATATCGCTCGGAACTCTTCGTATTCTCATTGAATCGGTATAAAGAGCAGCGCACCGATCTGACAAAATTAGTTCTTCAGTGACTTTCGTGCAGTGTGTTAATATAAAAAGAAAAAGATTGAAAAATGACTGGTCGTGGTAAAGGTGGCAAGGGCTTGGGAAAAGGTGGCGCCAAGCGTCATCGCAAAGTCTTGCGTGATAACATCCAGGGTATTACAAAGCCAGCTATTCGCCGTTTGGCTCGTCGTGGCGGTGTGAAGCGCATCTCTGGTCTTATCTACGAGGAAACTCGTGGAGTCCTGAAAGTGTTCTTGGAGAACGTTATTCGTGACGCCGTCACCTACACCGAACACGCCAAAAGGAAGACAGTGACGGCCATGGATGTTGTTTATGCTCTGAAGAGACAGGGACGCACTCTATACGGCTTCGGCGGTTAAAATTATTTTTGTACAGCCTGTACTTCAACTATACAATCGGTCCTTTTCAGGACCACAATTTCTTGAACAAAAAAAGAGAATAAAATTTGAAATAGTACCGTAATGATCGATCGTAGCCTTAGAAACTAGATATAATTTATTATAATTCAGAAAGCAGAATTTTACTTAATTTAGAAACGAAATAAACGGTATACTACTAGAAACTACATTTTTGTTTTTACATATATGCACACACAATAATCACACTCTTCACACAAGCTCTATATGTATATTATTGAAAATTCTTGAATGATTTTAAGTGAAATTTACATTCAACGTGGTTTTCTTTCATTTTATTTCAATCATTCATAATAGCGACAAAAATGTTTTCGCTTTTATTCTTGTTAATATATTGTTTATACATTTTGTTATTGTAATGTAAACTAGTGCTAATCTTGTAGTTGAAAATTTATATTCTTTTGAAAAAGTGTGGTCGTCCTGAAAAGGACGTTTGGGTTTATAAATGTGTTTATGTACAAGTATTCTGTATTCAGGGCCGTAATTAAGCGTTTAGGCCTTCTTCTCGGTCTTCTTGGGCAAAAGCACAGCCTGGATGTTGGGCAACACGCCACCCTGAGCTATGGTGACACCAGAGAGCAGCTTGTTCAACTCCTCGTCATTGCGAATAGCCAACTGGAGATGACGGGGAATAATCCTAGTCTTCTTGTTATCACGGGCAGCATTGCCAGCTAACTCGAGAACTTCAGCTGCCAGGTATTCCATAACGGCAGCCAGGTAAACAGGAGCGCCGGCACCAACGCGTTCAGCATAGTTGCCTTTGCGGAGCAGACGGTGAATACGTCCGACGGGGAACTGAAGACCAGCACGATTCGATCGGGACTTTGCCTTTCCCTTCACTTTTCCACCCTTGCCACGACCAGACATTTTTTTTTACTTTACGATAATTCACTTCACACACGAATAATGGTGGCGAACTATGGACCACCAATTTATACTTATGCCTTTATCCCTGCTTTCAGTTGGGGGTAGGTCGTTTCTGATGAAATTTTTTAAAAGTAGACCTGAAAACCTTGCTCGAATAAAAGTACTAAGCCGAACGGCTGTTGGGCGCAAATATTATTGTGAAGTGAAGTGAATTTGAAAGTAACTATGCCGCCGAAAACCAGTGGAAAGGCAGCCAAGAAGGCTGGCAAAGCTCAGAAAAATATAACCAAGAATGATAAGAAGAAGAAGCGCAAGAGGAAGGAAAGCTATGCTATTTACATCTACAAGGTTCTGAAGCAGGTTCACCCTGACACTGGAATTTCGTCTAAAGCTATGAGTATAATGAACAGCTTCGTAAACGATATCTTTGAGCGTATTGCTGCTGAGGCTTCGCGTCTGGCTCATTACAACAAGCGCTCGACCATCACCAGTCGGGAAATCCAAACGGCTGTTCGTCTTCTCCTGCCTGGAGAGTTGGCCAAGCATGCCGTTAGTGAAGGAACCAAGGCTGTCACTAAGTATACAAGCTCCAAGTAGATTGCTCGCTTGCTGGGCAGAATGATCCAAAAAGGCCCTTTTCAGGGCCACAACATCATTTTATCAAAGAACACCAAATTTTTAATAGAAGACAATAAAATAATTTCTTATTAATTCTTAAAGAAACACCATTTTTTAAGAATCACATTAGTAAATAAATAAACATCTTAACCTTACCTTACCTACCATAGTAGACTTTTATTATTTTTATTATTATTAGTTATACCTTCATAAACAAACGAGTAGAATGATGCTGGGCGTCGTTTTTCTATATTACATTAAATAATTGATATTTTTTATGTACAGGCGTACATTGCATAGGCATGCAACCAAATTTTCAAATTTTCTTTTGCAATTTCGAATCCAGTATTGTTTTTAAGATACTCTCCTAAAAAGTCAAGTTGAAAAAAATTGATAATTTCTTTCTCTTTAAAACATATCTTGTAGCCCTGAAAAGGGCTTGTTTAATTTAATTTTAGATTTCGAAATCTAAAATTTCGATTGCAAACATGTGCAATTTTAATGCACATTATTACAATTTATTTTTTTGCTGCCGTGGTCTTAGCTTTTGGCTTCTTTGCGGTAGCAGGAGCAGCGGCTTTCTTCACAGTCTTTTTGGGCTTAGCAGATGCAGCTGGTTTAGCCTTTGGGGCTTTAGCTGCCTTTGGTTTGGCTGATGATGGCTTCACCTTTGATGCTACTGCTTTTGCCTTAACGTTACCAGATTTCTTAGCGTCCTTTGCCTTGGCCTTCTCGGTCTTTTTCTTTTCAGCGGTCTTCTTAGTAGCCACGGCTTTTTTAGTTTTGGGCTTCTTGTCGGCAGCTCCGGCGGCCTTTTTAGTGGTGGCTCCGGTCTTCTTGGTGGATACCTTCTTGGTTTTAGTTTTTTTCTCAACAGAAGAAGGCTTTGGCTTGGGCTCCTTCTTGGCAGAAGCTGACAGTTTAAACGAACCAGAAGCACCCTTTCCCTTCGTCTGGATCAGCTTACCGTTGGCAACGGCAGACTTCAGGTACTTCTTGATGAAAGGAGCCAGCTTCTGAGCATCGCATTTGTACGTGGCAGTAATGTACTTCTTGATTGCTAGGAGGGACGAGCCCCCACGCTCCTTCAAATTCTTTATTGAAGCGTCTACCATTTGTTGAGTTGGCGGATGCGATGGTGGTGCAGTGGTCTTCTTCGCCTTTGTGGCAGCGGAGCCCGTTGCCTTTTTGGCTGTTACTTTCTTCTCAACCGGTGCAGGTGGAGCTGCCACAGGAGACGCGGATGTAGCTACTGCTGAATCGGACATTTTTAAATTTTTATTCACAGAAATAAACTTTTTTTTATGCAAAAAATAGCCCGCGACCCCACATCCAAAGTCCCTTACTCGGATGAGAATCGAGGAGGAGAGCAGTTTGACTATGTGTTTGGCACAGTTCATTTGTGTTACAAATGTTTTTTCGAAGGGTGTAATTATTTTTTACTATTTCATTCTTAAAATGATATAATGTTGATTTTTTTAAATTGCGTTTTATTCTTAAATATTCAAAATTTAATAAAAACTTTTTCCAATTGCCGTATATAGATCGGTTGCTTTTTATTGAGTACTCGAAAGTGCACGTTTACGTTAATATCTTAAATATTTTACATTAAAACATCGTTAAAAATATAAAATGATTGTATTATTGTTGATATACAAATGAATGTTATAAATTGAACTTTCAACTACCAGTTATGCAAATAATAATTTTATTTTTATATAATACTCATACTTAAATATAGCTTTTAAAATGACCCTTTCCTGGATAAAATGTGCGCTTTCATTTGACATAAAGAAACTGTTTTGGTACTAAAAAATATAGTTTTTCTAAAAGAATATAATTTTAAATTGTTTTGTTTTTTCTAATAAATCTTCTCTATTTTACATTCTGGAAGTAATTCATATTTTTTATATTTGGCTATGTATACCAGTGAAAGTCTCACATTGAACTATAATTACCAGTTATAATAGCCTTCAAAAAATAACCTTTACTTTAGTTTTCACTTAATAAATAATAATCTTCTAATATAATACAAACTCTTAGTTAATTTTAAAATGCATAATAGAAATTTGTATATTAAATAATATCATTTCTTATAAAATTTTAATTTTTTTTGTTTGACATATTTTAAGTTTTTCTTTATATATTTACCAATTTATGACTTAAACAGCTAAATGCTAATATTAATATTCTGTAAAGAGTGCTCTAAATAAAAACATATATATATTTTGCTATACATTTATTAAATATATTTTTCTTTGCCTTCCAAATCTAAAAACTAATTCTTTTGGGTTATATATCAATAGGTACTCAAATCTCATTGAAAATAACATTGTGGTCCTGAAAAGGACCGATTTTTTTTTAAATATATGGGCTTCCAATTGACAATTATTCAATTTAAGCGCGCTCTCCACGGATACGACGAGCCAGCTGGATGTCTTTGGGCATAATAGTAACGCGCTTGGCATGAATGGCGCACAAATTGGTATCTTCAAACAGACCAACCAGATAGGCTTCGCTAGCTTCCTGCAAAGCCATCACAGCCGAGCTCTGGAAGCGCAAATCTGTCTTGAAGTCCTGAGCTATTTCACGCACCAACCGCTGGAATGGCAGCTTGCGGATCAACAACTCGGTACTCTTCTGGTAGCGACGGATTTCACGGAGAGCCACAGTTCCGGGACGATAGCGATGGGGCTTCTTTACTCCTCCGGTGGCTGGAGCACTCTTCCGTGCGGCCTTTGTAGCCAGTTGTTTGCGTGGCGCCTTGCCACCAGTCGATTTACGAGCAGTCTGCTTTGTACGAGCCATTTTAATTTCCAAATTCACTGTTCTCTTCGCGCCTCTAAAAACACAATAAACGTGCTGCCCGTTGCGCTACCTCTTTATATACCAGAAACGCCGAGGGTTGAAAAGAGGGAGATAGAACAACATGCCATTTCGATCAATCGGGTTTCGGAAGAGCGAGAAAAATATATCGCTCGGAACTCTTCGTATTCTCATTGAATCGGTATAAAGAGCAGCGCACCGATCTGACAAAATTAGTTCTTCAGTGACTTTCGTGCAGTGTGTTAATATAAAAAGAAAAAGATTGAAAAATGACTGGTCGTGGTAAAGGTGGCAAGGGCTTGGGAAAAGGTGGCGCCAAGCGTCATCGCAAAGTCTTGCGTGATAACATCCAGGGTATTACAAAGCCAGCTATTCGCCGTTTGGCTCGTCGTGGCGGTGTGAAGCGCATCTCTGGTCTTATCTACGAGGAAACTCGTGGAGTCCTGAAAGTGTTCTTGGAGAACGTTATTCGTGACGCCGTCACCTACACCGAACACGCCAAAAGGAAGACAGTGACGGCCATGGATGTTGTTTATGCTCTGAAGAGACAGGGACGCACTCTATACGGCTTCGGCGGTTAAAATTATTTTTGTACAGCCTGTACTTCAACTATACAATCGGTCCTTTTCAGGACCACAATTTCTTGAACAAAAAAAGAGAATAAAATTTGAAATAGTACCGTAATGATCGATCGTAGCCTTAGAAACTAGATATAATTTATTATAATTCAGAAAGCAGAATTTTACTTAATTTAGAAACGAAATAAACGGTATACTACTAGAAACTACATTTTTGTTTTTACATATATGCACACACAATAATCACACTCTTCACACAAGCTCTATATGTATATTATTGAAAATTCTTGAATGATTTTAAGTGAAATTTACATTCAACGTGGTTTTCTTTCATTTTATTTCAATCATTCATAATAGCGACAAAAATGTTTTCGCTTTTATTCTTGTTAATATATTGTTTATACATTTTGTTATTGTAATGTAAACTAGTGCTAATCTTGTAGTTGAAAATTTATATTCTTTTGAAAAAGTGTGGTCGTCCTGAAAAGGACGTTTGGGTTTATAAATGTGTTTATGTACAAGTATTCTGTATTCAGGGCCGTAATTAAGCGTTTAGGCCTTCTTCTCGGTCTTCTTGGGCAAAAGCACAGCCTGGATGTTGGGCAACACGCCACCCTGAGCTATGGTGACACCAGAGAGCAGCTTGTTCAACTCCTCGTCATTGCGAATAGCCAACTGGAGATGACGGGGAATAATCCTAGTCTTCTTGTTATCACGGGCAGCATTGCCAGCTAACTCGAGAACTTCAGCTGCCAGGTATTCCATAACGGCAGCCAGGTAAACAGGAGCGCCGGCACCAACGCGTTCAGCATAGTTGCCTTTGCGGAGCAGACGGTGAATACGTCCGACGGGGAACTGAAGACCAGCACGATTCGATCGGGACTTTGCCTTTCCCTTCACTTTTCCACCCTTGCCACGACCAGACATTTTTTTTTACTTTACGATAATTCACTTCACACACGAATAATGGTGGCGAACTATGGACCACCAATTTATACTTATGCCTTTATCCCTGCTTTCAGTTGGGGGTAGGTCGTTTCTGATGAAATTTTTTAAAAGTAGACCTGAAAACCTTGCTCGAATAAAAGTACTAAGCCGAACGGCTGTTGGGCGCAAATATTATTGTGAAGTGAAGTGAATTTGAAAGTAACTATGCCGCCGAAAACCAGTGGAAAGGCAGCCAAGAAGGCTGGCAAAGCTCAGAAAAATATAACCAAGAATGATAAGAAGAAGAAGCGCAAGAGGAAGGAAAGCTATGCTATTTACATCTACAAGGTTCTGAAGCAGGTTCACCCTGACACTGGAATTTCGTCTAAAGCTATGAGTATAATGAACAGCTTCGTAAACGATATCTTTGAGCGTATTGCTGCTGAGGCTTCGCGTCTGGCTCATTACAACAAGCGCTCGACCATCACCAGTCGGGAAATCCAAACGGCTGTTCGTCTTCTCCTGCCTGGAGAGTTGGCCAAGCATGCCGTTAGTGAAGGAACCAAGGCTGTCACTAAGTATACAAGCTCCAAGTAGATTGCTCGCTTGCTGGGCAGAATGATCCAAAAAGGCCCTTTTCAGGGCCACAACATCATTTTATCAAAGAACACCAAATTTTTAATAGAAGACAATAAAATAATTTCTTATTAATTCTTAAAGAAACACCATTTTTTAAGAAACACATTAGTAAATAAATAAACATCTTAACCTTACCTTACCTACCATAGTAGACTTTTATTATTTTTATTATTATTAGTTATACCTTCATAAACAAACGAGTAGAATGATGCTGGGCGTCGTTTTTCTATATTACATTAAATAATTGATATTTTTTATGTACAGGCGTACATTGCATAGGCATGCAACCAAATTTTCAAATTTTCTATTGCAATTTCGAATCCAGTATTGTTTTTAAGATACTCTCCTAAAAAGTCAAGTTGAAAAAAATTGATAATTTCTTTCTCTTTAAAACATATCTTGTAGCCCTGAAAAGGGCTTGTTTAATTTAATTTTAGATTTCGAAATCTAAAATTTCGATTGCAAACATGTGCAATTTTAATGCACATTATTACAATTTATTTTTTTGCTGCCGTGGTCTTAGCTTTTGGCTTCTTTGCGGTAGCAGGAGCAGCGGCTTTCTTCACAGTCTTTTTGGGCTTAGCAGATGCAGCTGGTTTAGCCTTTGGGGCTTTAGCTGCCTTTGGTTTGGCTGATGATGGCTTCACCTTTGATGCTACTGCTTTTGCCTTAACGTTACCAGATTTCTTAGCGTCCTTTGCCTTGGCCTTCTCGGTCTTTTTCTTTTCAGCGGTCTTCTTAGTAGCCACGGCTTTTTTAGTTTTGGGCTTCTTGTCGGCAGCTCCGGCGGCCTTTTTAGTGGTGGCTCCGGTCTTCTTGGTGGATACCTTCTTGGTTTTAGTTTTTTTCTCAACAGAAGAAGGCTTTGGCTTGGGCTCCTTCTTGGCAGAAGCTGACAGTTTAAACGAACCAGAAGCACCCTTTCCCTTCGTCTGGATCAGCTTACCGTTGGCAACGGCAGACTTCAGGTACTTCTTGATGAAAGGAGCCAGCTTCTGAGCATCGCATTTGTACGTGGCAGTAATGTACTTCTTGATTGCTAGGAGGGACGAGCCCCCACGCTCCTTCAAATTCTTTATTGAAGCGTCTACCATTTGTTGAGTTGGCGGATGCGATGGTGGTGCAGTGGTCTTCTTCGCCTTTGTGGCAGCGGAGCCCGTTGCCTTTTTGGCTGTTACTTTCTTCTCAACCGGTGCAGGTGGAGCTGCCACAGGAGACGCGGATGTAGCTACTGCTGAATCGGACATTTTTAAATTTTTATTCACAGAAATAAACTTTTTTTTATGCAAAAAATAGCCCGCGACCCCACATCCAAAGTCCCTTGCTCGGATGAGAATCGAGGAGGAGAGCAGTTTGACTATGTGTTTGGCACAGTTCATTTGTGTTACAAATGTTTTTTCGAAGGGTGTAATTATTTTTTACTATTTCATTCTTAAAATGATATAATGTTGATTTTTTTAAATTGCGTTTTATTCTTAAATATTCAAAATTTAATAAAAACTTTTTTCAATTGCCGTATATAGATCGGTTGCTTTTTATTGAGTACTCGAAAGTGCACGTTTACGTTAATATCTTAAATATTTTACATTAAAACATCGTTAAAAATATAAAATGATTGTATTATTGTTGATATACAAATGAATGTTGTAAATTGAACTTTCAACTACCAGTTATGCAAATAATAATTTTATTTTTATATAATACTCATACTTAAATATAGCTTTTAAAATGACCCTTTCCTGGATAAAATGTGCGCTTTCATTTGACATAAAGAAACTGTTTTGGTACTAAAAAATATAGTTTTTCTAAAAGAATATAATTTTAAATTGTTTTGTTTTTTCTAATAAATCTTCTCTATTTTACATTCTGGAAGTAATTCATATTTTTTATATTTGGCTATGTATACCAGTGAAAGTCTCACATTGAACTATAATTACCAGTTATAATAGCCTTCAAAAAATAACCTTTACTTTAGTTTTCACTTAATAAATAATAATCTTCTAATATAATACAAACTCTTAGTTAATTTTAAAATGCATAATAGAAATTTGTATATTAAATAATATCATTTCTTATAAAATTTTAATTTTTTTTGTTCGACATATTTTAAGTTTTTCTTTATATATTTACCAATTTATGACTTAAACAGCTAAATGCTAATATTAATATTCTGTAAAGAGTGCTCTAAATAAAAACATATATATATTTTGCTATACATTTATTAAATATATTTTTCTTTGCCTTCCAAATCTAAAAACTAATTCTTTTGGGTTATATATCAATAGGTACTCAAATCTCATTGAAAATAACATTGTGGTCCTGAAAAGGACCGATTTTTTTTTAAATATATGGGCTTCCAATTGACAATTATTCAATTTAAGCGCGCTCTCCACGGATACGACGAGCCAGCTGGATGTCTTTGGGCATAATAGTAACGCGCTTGGCATGAATGGCGCACAAATTGGTATCTTCAAACAGACCAACCAGATAGGCTTCGCTAGCTTCCTGCAAAGCCATCACAGCCGAGCTCTGGAAGCGCAAATCTGTCTTGAAGTCCTGAGCTATTTCACGCACCAACCGCTGGAATGGCAGCTTGCGGATCAACAACTCGGTACTCTTCTGGTAGCGACGGATTTCACGGAGAGCCACAGTTCCGGGACGATAGCGATGGGGCTTCTTTACTCCTCCGGTGGCTGGAGCACTCTTCCGTGCGGCCTTTGTAGCCAGTTGTTTGCGTGGCGCCTTGCCACCAGTCGATTTACGAGCAGTCTGCTTTGTACGAGCCATTTTAATTTCCAAATTCACTGTTCTCTTCGCGCCTCTAAAAACACAATAAACGTGCTGCCCGTTGCGCTACCTCTTTATATACCAGAAACGCCGAGGGTTGAAAAGAGGGAGATAGAACAACATGCCATTTCGATCAATCGGGTTTCGGAAGAGCGAGAAAAATATATCGCTCGGAACTCTTCGTATTCTCATTGAATCGGTATAAAGAGCAGCGCACCGATCTGACAAAATTAGTTCTTCAGTGACTTTCGTGCAGTGTGTTAATATAAAAAGAAAAAGATTGAAAAATGACTGGTCGTGGTAAAGGTGGCAAGGGCTTGGGAAAAGGTGGCGCCAAGCGTCATCGCAAAGTCTTGCGTGATAACATCCAGGGTATTACAAAGCCAGCTATTCGCCGTTTGGCTCGTCGTGGCGGTGTGAAGCGCATCTCTGGTCTTATCTACGAGGAAACTCGTGGAGTCCTGAAAGTGTTCTTGGAGAACGTTATTCGTGACGCCGTCACCTACACCGAACACGCCAAAAGGAAGACAGTGACGGCCATGGATGTTGTTTATGCTCTGAAGAGACAGGGACGCACTCTATACGGCTTCGGCGGTTAAAATTATTTTTGTACAGCCTGTACTTCAACTATACAATCGGTCCTTTTCAGGACCACAATTTCTTGAACAAAAAAAGAGAATAAAATTTGAAATAGTACCGTAATGATCGATCGTAGCCTTAGAAACTAGATATAATTTATTATAATTCAGAAAGCAGAATTTTACTTAATTTAGAAACGAAATAAACGGTATACTACTAGAAACTACATTTTTGTTTTTACATATATGCACACACAATAATCACACTCTTCACACAAGCTCTATATGTATATTATTGAAAATTCTTGAATGATTTTAAGTGAAATTTACATTCAACGTGGTTTTCTTTCATTTTATTTCAATCATTCATAATAGCGACAAAAATGTTTTCGCTTTTATTCTTGTTAATATATTGTTTATACATTTTGTTATTGTAATGTAAACTAGTGCTAATCTTGTAGTTGAAAATTTATATTCTTTTGAAAAAGTGTGGTCGTCCTGAAAAGGACGTTTGGGTTTATAAATGTGTTTATGTACAAGTATTCTGTATTCAGGGCCGTAATTAAGCGTTTAGGCCTTCTTCTCGGTCTTCTTGGGCAAAAGCACAGCCTGGATGTTGGGCAACACGCCACCCTGAGCTATGGTGACACCAGAGAGCAGCTTGTTCAACTCCTCGTCATTGCGAATAGCCAACTGGAGATGACGGGGAATAATCCTAGTCTTCTTGTTATCACGGGCAGCATTGCCAGCTAACTCGAGAACTTCAGCTGCCAGGTATTCCATAACGGCAGCCAGGTAAACAGGAGCGCCGGCACCAACGCGTTCAGCATAGTTGCCTTTGCGGAGCAGACGGTGAATACGTCCGACGGGGAACTGAAGACCAGCACGATTCGATCGGGACTTTGCCTTTCCCTTCACTTTTCCACCCTTGCCACGACCAGACATTTTTTTTTACTTTACGATAATTCACTTCACACACGAATAATGGTGGCGAACTATGGACCACCAATTTATACTTATGCCTTTATCCCTGCTTTCAGTTGGGGGTAGGTCGTTTCTGATGAAATTTTTTAAAAGTAGACCTGAAAACCTTGCTCGAATAAAAGTACTAAGCCGAACGGCTGTTGGGCGCAAATATTATTGTGAAGTGAAGTGAATTTGAAAGTAACTATGCCGCCGAAAACCAGTGGAAAGGCAGCCAAGAAGGCTGGCAAAGCTCAGAAAAATATAACCAAGAATGATAAGAAGAAGAAGCGCAAGAGGAAGGAAAGCTATGCTATTTACATCTACAAGGTTCTGAAGCAGGTTCACCCTGACACTGGAATTTCGTCTAAAGCTATGAGTATAATGAACAGCTTCGTAAACGATATCTTTGAGCGTATTGCTGCTGAGGCTTCGCGTCTGGCTCATTACAACAAGCGCTCGACCATCACCAGTCGGGAAATCCAAACGGCTGTTCGTCTTCTCCTGCCTGGAGAGTTGGCCAAGCATGCCGTTAGTGAAGGAACCAAGGCTGTCACTAAGTATACAAGCTCCAAGTAGATTGCTCGCTTGCTGGGCAGAATGATCCAAAAAGGCCCTTTTCAGGGCCACAACATCATTTTATCAAAGAACACCAAATTTTTAATAGAAGACAATAAAATAATTTCTTATTAATTCTTAAAGAAACACCATTTTTTAAGAAACACATTAGTAAATAAATAAACATCTTAACCTTACCTTACCTACCATAGTAGACTTTTATTATTTTTATTATTATTAGTTATACCTTCATAAACAAACGAGTAGAATGATGCTGGGCGTCGTTTTTCTATATTACATTAAATAATTGATATTTTTTATGTACAGGCGTACATTGCATAGGCATGCAACCAAATTTTCAAATTTTCTATTGCAATTTCGAATCCAGTATTGTTTTTAAGATACTCTCCAAAAAAGTCAAGTTGAAAAAAATTGATAATTTCTTTCTCTTTAAAACATATCTTGTAGCCCTGAAAAGGGCTTGTTTAATTTAATTTTAGATTTCGAAATCTAAAATTTCGATTGCAAACATGTGCAATTTTAATGCACATTATTACAATTTATTTTTTTGCTGCCGTGGTCTTAGCTTTTGGCTTCTTTGCGGTAGCAGGAGCAGCGGCTTTCTTCACAGTCTTTTTGGGCTTAGCAGATGCAGCTGGTTTAGCCTTTGGGGCTTTAGCTGCCTTTGGTTTGGCTGATGATGGCTTCACCTTTGATGCTACTGCTTTTGCCTTAACGTTACCAGATTTCTTAGCGTCCTTTGCCTTGGCCTTCTCGGTCTTTTTCTTTTCAGCGGTCTTCTTAGTAGCCACGGCTTTTTTAGTTTTGGGCTTCTTGTCGGCAGCTCCGGCGGCCTTTTTAGTGGTGGCTCCGGTCTTCTTGGTGGATACCTTCTTGGTTTTAGTTTTTTTCTCAACAGAAGAAGGCTTTGGCTTGGGCTCCTTCTTGGCAGAAGCTGACAGTTTAAACGAACCAGAAGCACCCTTTCCCTTCGTCTGGATCAGCTTACCGTTGGCAACGGCAGACTTCAGGTACTTCTTGATGAAAGGAGCCAGCTTCTGAGCATCGCATTTGTACGTGGCAGTAATGTACTTCTTGATTGCTAGGAGGGACGAGCCCCCACGCTCCTTCAAATTCTTTATTGAAGCGTCTACCATTTGTTGAGTTGGCGGATGCGATGGTGGTGCAGTGGTCTTCTTCGCCTTTGTGGCAGCGGAGCCCGTTGCCTTTTTGGCTGTTACTTTCTTCTCAACCGGTGCAGGTGGAGCTGCCACAGGAGACGCGGATGTAGCTACTGCTGAATCGGACATTTTTAAATTTTTATTCACAGAAATAAACTTTTTTTTATGCAAAAAGTAGCCCGCGACCCCACATCCAAAGTCCCTTGCTCGGATGAGAATCGAGGAGGAGAGCAGTTTGACTATGTGTTTGGCACAGTTCATTTGTGTTACAAATGTTTTTTCGAAGGGTGTAATTATTTTTTACTATTTCATTCTTAAAATGATATAATGTTGATTTTTTTAAATTGCGTTTTATTCTTAAATATTCAAAATTTAATAAAAACTTTTTTCAATTGCCGTATATAGATCGGTTGCTTTTTATTGAGTACTCGAAAGTGCACGTTTACGTTAATATCTTAAATATTTTACATTAAAACATCGTTAAAAATATAAAATGATTGTATTATTGTTGATATACAAATGAATGTTATAAATTGAACTTTCAACTACCAGTTATGCAAATAATAATTATATTTTTATATAATACTTAAATATAGCTTTTAAAATGACCCTTTCCTGGATAAAATGTGCGCTTTCATTTGACATAAAGAAACTGTTTTGGTACTAAAAAATATAGTTTTTCTAAAAGAATATAATTTTAAATTGTTTTGTTTTTTCTAATAAATCTTCTCTATTTTACATTCTGGAAGTAATTCATATTTTTTATATTTGGCTATGTATACCAGTGAAAGTCTCACATTGAACTATAATTACCAGTTATAATAGCCTTCAAAAAATAACCTTTACTTTAGTTTTCACTTAATAAATAATAATCTTCTAATATAATACAAACTCTTAGTTAATTTTAAAATGCATAATAGAAATTTGTATATTAAATAATATCATTTCTTATAAAATTTTAATTTTTTTTGTTTGACATATTTTAAGTTTTTCTTTATATATTTACCAATTTATGACTTAAACAGCTAAATGCTAATATTAATATTCTGTAAAGAGTGCTCTAAATAAAAACATATATATATTTTGCTATACATTTATTAAATATATTTTTCTTTGCCTTCCAAATCTAAAAACTAATTCTTTTGGGTTATATATCAATAGGTACTCAAATCTCATTGAAAATAACATTGTGGTCCTGAAAAGGACCGATTTTTTTTTAAATATATGGGCTTCCAATTGACAATTATTCAATTTAAGCGCGCTCTCCACGGATACGACGAGCCAGCTGGATGTCTTTGGGCATAATAGTAACGCGCTTGGCATGAATGGCGCACAAATTGGTATCTTCAAACAGACCAACCAGATAGGCTTCGCTAGCTTCCTGCAAAGCCATCACAGCCGAGCTCTGGAAGCGCAAATCTGTCTTGAAGTCCTGAGCTATTTCACGCACCAACCGCTGGAATGGCAGCTTGCGGATCAACAACTCGGTACTCTTCTGGTAGCGACGGATTTCACGGAGAGCCACAGTTCCGGGACGATAGCGATGGGGCTTCTTTACTCCTCCGGTGGCTGGAGCACTCTTCCGTGCGGCCTTTGTAGCCAGTTGTTTGCGTGGCGCCTTGCCACCAGTCGATTTACGAGCAGTCTGCTTTGTACGAGCCATTTTAATTTCCAAATTCACTGTTCTCTTCGCGCCTCTAAAAACACAATAAACGTGCTGCCCGTTGCGCTACCTCTTTATATACCAGAAACGCCGAGGGTTGAAAAGAGGGAGATAGAACAACATGCCATTTCGATCAATCGGGTTTCGGAAGAGCGAGAAAAATATATCGCTCGGAACTCTTCGTATTCTCATTGAATCGGTATAAAGAGCAGCGCACCGATCTGACAAAATTAGTTCTTCAGTGACTTTCGTGCAGTGTGTTAATATAAAAAGAAAAAGATTGAAAAATGACTGGTCGTGGTAAAGGTGGCAAGGGCTTGGGAAAAGGTGGCGCCAAGCGTCATCGCAAAGTCTTGCGTGATAACATCCAGGGTATTACAAAGCCAGCTATTCGCCGTTTGGCTCGTCGTGGCGGTGTGAAGCGCATCTCTGGTCTTATCTACGAGGAAACTCGTGGAGTCCTGAAAGTGTTCTTGGAGAACGTTATTCGTGACGCCGTCACCTACACCGAACACGCCAAAAGGAAGACAGTGACGGCCATGGATGTTGTTTATGCTCTGAAGAGACAGGGACGCACTCTATACGGCTTCGGCGGTTAAAATTATTTTTGTACAGCCTGTACTTCAACTATACAATCGGTCCTTTTCAGGACCACAATTTCTTGAACAAAAAAAGAGAATAAAATTTGAAATAGTACCGTAATGATCGATCGTAGCCTTAGAAACTAGATATAATTTATTATAATTCAGAAAGCAGAATTTTACTTAATTTAGAAACGAAATAAACGGTATACTACTAGAAACTACATTTTTGTTTTTACATATATGCACACACAATAATCACACTCTTCACACAAGCTCTATATGTATATTATTGAAAATTCTTGAATGATTTTAAGTGAAATTTACATTCAACGTGGTTTTCTTTCATTTTATTTCAATCATTCATAATAGCGACAAAAATGTTTTCGCTTTTATTCTTGTTAATATATTGTTTATACATTTTGTTATTGTAATGTAAACTAGTGCTAATCTTGTAGTTGAAAATTTATATTCTTTTGAAAAAGTGTGGTCGTCCTGAAAAGGACGTTTGGGTTTATAAATGTGTTTATGTACAAGTATTCTGTATTCAGGGCCGTAATTAAGCGTTTAGGCCTTCTTCTCGGTCTTCTTGGGCAAAAGCACAGCCTGGATGTTGGGCAACACGCCACCCTGAGCTATGGTGACACCAGAGAGCAGCTTGTTCAACTCCTCGTCATTGCGAATAGCCAACTGGAGATGACGGGGAATAATCCTAGTCTTCTTGTTATCACGGGCAGCATTGCCAGCTAACTCGAGAACTTCAGCTGCCAGGTATTCCATAACGGCAGCCAGGTAAACAGGAGCGCCGGCACCAACGCGTTCAGCATAGTTGCCTTTGCGGAGCAGACGGTGAATACGTCCGACGGGGAACTGAAGACCAGCACGATTCGATCGGGACTTTGCCTTTCCCTTCACTTTTCCACCCTTGCCACGACCAGACATTTTTTTTTACTTTACGATAATTCACTTCACACACGAATAATGGTGGCGAACTATGGACCACCAATTTATACTTATGCCTTTATCCCTGCTTTCAGTTGGGGGTAGGTCGTTTCTGATGAAATTTTTTAAAAGTAGACCTGAAAACCTTGCTCGAATAAAAGTACTAAGCCGAACGGCTGTTGGGCGCAAATATTATTGTGAAGTGAAGTGAATTTGAAAGTAACTATGCCGCCGAAAACCAGTGGAAAGGCAGCCAAGAAGGCTGGCAAAGCTCAGAAAAATATAACCAAGAATGATAAGAAGAAGAAGCGCAAGAGGAAGGAAAGCTATGCTATTTACATCTACAAGGTTCTGAAGCAGGTTCACCCTGACACTGGAATTTCGTCTAAAGCTATGAGTATAATGAACAGCTTCGTAAACGATATCTTTGAGCGTATTGCTGCTGAGGCTTCGCGTCTGGCTCATTACAACAAGCGCTCGACCATCACCAGTCGGGAAATCCAAACGGCTGTTCGTCTTCTCCTGCCTGGAGAGTTGGCCAAGCATGCCGTTAGTGAAGGAACCAAGGCTGTCACTAAGTATACAAGCTCCAAGTAGATTGCTCGCTTGCTGGGCAGAATGATCCAAAAAGGCCCTTTTCAGGGCCACAACATCATTTTATCAAAGAACACCAAATTTTTAATAGAAGACAATAAAATAATTTCTTATTAATTCTTAAAGAAACACCATTTTTTAAGAAACACATTAGTAAATAAATAAACATCTTAACCTTACCTTACCTACCATAGTAGACTTTTATTATTTTTATTATTATTAGTTATACCTTCATAAACAAACGAGTAGAATGATGCTGGGCGTCGTTTTTCTATATTACATTAAATAATTGATATTTTTTATGTACAGGCGTACATTGCATAGGCATGCAACCAAATTTTCAAATTTTCTATTGCAATTTCGAATCCAGTATTGTTTTTAAGATACTCTCCAAAAAAGTCAAGTTGAAAAAAATTGATAATTTCTTTCTCTTTAAAACATATCTTGTAGCCCTGAAAAGGGCTTGTTTAATTTAATTTTAGATTTCGAAATCTAAAATTTCGATTGCAAACATGTGCAATTTTAATGCACATTATTACAATTTATTTTTTTGCTGCCGTGGTCTTAGCTTTTGGCTTCTTTGCGGTAGCAGGAGCAGCGGCTTTCTTCACAGTCTTTTTGGGCTTAGCAGATGCAGCTGGTTTAGCCTTTGGGGCTTTAGCTGCCTTTGGTTTGGCTGATGATGGCTTCACCTTTGATGCTACTGCTTTTGCCTTAACGTTACCAGATTTCTTAGCGTCCTTTGCCTTGGCCTTCTCGGTCTTTTTCTTTTCAGCGGTCTTCTTAGTAGCCACGGCTTTTTTAGTTTTGGGCTTCTTGTCGGCAGCTCCGGCGGCCTTTTTAGTGGTGGCTCCGGTCTTCTTGGTGGATACCTTCTTGGTTTTAGTTTTTTTCTCAACAGAAGAAGGCTTTGGCTTGGGCTCCTTCTTGGCAGAAGCTGACAGTTTAAACGAACCAGAAGCACCCTTTCCCTTCGTCTGGATCAGCTTACCGTTGGCAACGGCAGACTTCAGGTACTTCTTGATGAAAGGAGCCAGCTTCTGAGCATCGCATTTGTACGTGGCAGTAATGTACTTCTTGATTGCTAGGAGGGACGAGCCCCCACGCTCCTTCAAATTCTTTATTGAAGCGTCTACCATTTGTTGAGTTGGCGGATGCGATGGTGGTGCAGTGGTCTTCTTCGCCTTTGTGGCAGCGGAGCCCGTTGCCTTTTTGGCTGTTACTTTCTTCTCAACCGGTGCAGGTGGAGCTGCCACAGGAGACGCGGATGTAGCTACTGCTGAATCGGACATTTTTAAATTTTTATTCACAGAAATAAACTTTTTTTTATGCAAAAAAGTAGCCCGCGACCCCACATCCAAAGTCCCTTGCTCGGATGAGAATCGAGGAGGAGAGCAGTTTGACTATGTGTTTGGCACAGTTCATTTGTGTTACAAATGTTTTTTCGAAGGGTGTAATTATTTTTTACTATTTCATTCTTAAAATGATATAATGTTGATTTTTTTAAATTGCGTTTTATTCTTAAATATTCAAAATTTAATAAAAACTTTTTTCAATTGCCGTATATAGATCGGTTGCTTTTTATTGAGTACTCGAAAGTGCACGTTTACGTTAATATCTTAAATATTTTACATTAAAACATCGTTAAAAATATAAAATGATTGTATTATTGTTGATATACAAATGAATGTTATAAATTGAACTTTCAACTACCAGTTATGCAAATAATAATTATATTTTTATATATACATACTTAAATATAGCTTTTAAAATGACCCTTTCCTGGATAAAATGTGCGCTTTCATTTGACATAAAGAAACTGTTTTGGTACTAAAAAATATAGTTTTTCTAAAAGAATATAATTTTAAATTGTTTTGTTTTTTCTAATAAATCTTCTCTATTTTACATTCTGGAAGTAATTCATATTTTTTATATTTGGCTATGTATACCAGTGAAAGTCTCACATTGAACTATAATTACCAGTTATAATAGCCTTCAAAAAATAACCTTTACTTTAGTTTTCACTTAATAAATAATAATCTTCTAATATAATACAAACTCTTAGTTAATTTTAAAATGCATAATAGAAATTTGTATATTAAATAATATCATTTCTTATAAAATTTTAATTTTTTTTGTTTGACATATTTTAAGTTTTTCTTTATATATTTACCAATTTATGACTTAAACAGCTAAATGCTAATATTAATATTCTGTAAAGAGTGCTCTAAATAAAAACATATATATATTTTGCTATACATTTATTAAATATATTTTTCTTTGCCTTCCAAATCTAAAAACTAATTCTTTTGGGTTATATATCAATAGGTACTCAAATCTCATTGAAAATAACATTGTGGTCCTGAAAAGGACCGATTTTTTTTTAAATATATGGGCTTCCAATTGACAATTATTCAATTTAAGCGCGCTCTCCACGGATACGACGAGCCAGCTGGATGTCTTTGGGCATAATAGTAACGCGCTTGGCATGAATGGCGCACAAATTGGTATCTTCAAACAGACCAACCAGATAGGCTTCGCTAGCTTCCTGCAAAGCCATCACAGCCGAGCTCTGGAAGCGCAAATCTGTCTTGAAGTCCTGAGCTATTTCACGCACCAACCGCTGGAATGGCAGCTTGCGGATCAACAACTCGGTACTCTTCTGGTAGCGACGGATTTCACGGAGAGCCACAGTTCCGGGACGATAGCGATGGGGCTTCTTTACTCCTCCGGTGGCTGGAGCACTCTTCCGTGCGGCCTTTGTAGCCAGTTGTTTGCGTGGCGCCTTGCCACCAGTCGATTTACGAGCAGTCTGCTTTGTACGAGCCATTTTAATTTCCAAATTCACTGTTCTCTTCGCGCCTCTAAAAACACAATAAACGTGCTGCCCGTTGCGCTACCTCTTTATATACCAGAAACGCCGAGGGTTGAAAAGAGGGAGATAGAACAACATGCCATTTCGATCAATCGGGTTTCGGAAGAGCGAGAAAAATATATCGCTCGGAACTCTTCGTATTCTCATTGAATCGGTATAAAGAGCAGCGCACCGATCTGACAAAATTAGTTCTTCAGTGACTTTCGTGCAGTGTGTTAATATAAAAAGAAAAAGATTGAAAAATGACTGGTCGTGGTAAAGGTGGCAAGGGCTTGGGAAAAGGTGGCGCCAAGCGTCATCGCAAAGTCTTGCGTGATAACATCCAGGGTATTACAAAGCCAGCTATTCGCCGTTTGGCTCGTCGTGGCGGTGTGAAGCGCATCTCTGGTCTTATCTACGAGGAAACTCGTGGAGTCCTGAAAGTGTTCTTGGAGAACGTTATTCGTGACGCCGTCACCTACACCGAACACGCCAAAAGGAAGACAGTGACGGCCATGGATGTTGTTTATGCTCTGAAGAGACAGGGACGCACTCTATACGGCTTCGGCGGTTAAAATTATTTTTGTACAGCCTGTACTTCAACTATACAATCGGTCCTTTTCAGGACCACAATTTCTTGAACAAAAAAAGAGAATAAAATTTGAAATAGTACCGTAATGATCGATCGTAGCCTTAGAAACTAGATATAATTTATTATAATTCAGAAAGCAGAATTTTACTTAATTTAGAAACGAAATAAACGGTATACTACTAGAAACTACATTTTTGTTTTTACATATATGCACACACAATAATCACACTCTTCACACAAGCTCTATATGTATATTATTGAAAATTCTTGAATGATTTTAAGTGAAATTTACATTCAACGTGGTTTTCTTTCATTTTATTTCAATCATTCATAATAGCGACAAAAATGTTTTCGCTTTTATTCTTGTTAATATATTGTTTATACATTTTGTTATTGTAATGTAAACTAGTGCTAATCTTGTAGTTGAAAATTTATATTCTTTTGAAAAAGTGTGGTCGTCCTGAAAAGGACGTTTGGGTTTATAAATGTGTTTATGTACAAGTATTCTGTATTCAGGGCCGTAATTAAGCGTTTAGGCCTTCTTCTCGGTCTTCTTGGGCAAAAGCACAGCCTGGATGTTGGGCAACACGCCACCCTGAGCTATGGTGACACCAGAGAGCAGCTTGTTCAACTCCTCGTCATTGCGAATAGCCAACTGGAGATGACGGGGAATAATCCTAGTCTTCTTGTTATCACGGGCAGCATTGCCAGCTAACTCGAGAACTTCAGCTGCCAGGTATTCCATAACGGCAGCCAGGTAAACAGGAGCGCCGGCACCAACGCGTTCAGCATAGTTGCCTTTGCGGAGCAGACGGTGAATACGTCCGACGGGGAACTGAAGACCAGCACGATTCGATCGGGACTTTGCCTTTCCCTTCACTTTTCCACCCTTGCCACGACCAGACATTTTTTTTTACTTTACGATAATTCACTTCACACACGAATAATGGTGGCGAACTATGGACCACCAATTTATACTTATGCCTTTATCCCTGCTTTCAGTTGGGGGTAGGTCGTTTCTGATGAAATTTTTTAAAAGTAGACCTGAAAACCTTGCTCGAATAAAAGTACTAAGCCGAACGGCTGTTGGGCGCAAATATTATTGTGAAGTGAAGTGAATTTGAAAGTAACTATGCCGCCGAAAACCAGTGGAAAGGCAGCCAAGAAGGCTGGCAAAGCTCAGAAAAATATAACCAAGAATGATAAGAAGAAGAAGCGCAAGAGGAAGGAAAGCTATGCTATTTACATCTACAAGGTTCTGAAGCAGGTTCACCCTGACACTGGAATTTCGTCTAAAGCTATGAGTATAATGAACAGCTTCGTAAACGATATCTTTGAGCGTATTGCTGCTGAGGCTTCGCGTCTGGCTCATTACAACAAGCGCTCGACCATCACCAGTCGGGAAATCCAAACGGCTGTTCGTCTTCTCCTGCCTGGAGAGTTGGCCAAGCATGCCGTTAGTGAAGGAACCAAGGCTGTCACTAAGTATACAAGCTCCAAGTAGATTGCTCGCTTGCTGGGCAGAATGATCCAAAAAGGCCCTTTTCAGGGCCACAACATCATTTTATCAAAGAACACCAAATTTTTAATAGAAGACAATAAAATAATTTCTTATTAATTCTTAAAGAAACACCATTTTTTAAGAAACACATTAGTAAATAAATAAACATCTTAACCTTACCTTACCTACCATAGTAGACTTTTATTATTTTTATTATTATTAGTTATACCTTCATAAACAAACGAGTAGAATGATGCTGGGCGTCGTTTTTCTATATTACATTAAATAATTGATATTTTTTATGTACAGGCGTACATTGCATAGGCATGCAACCAAATTTTCAAATTTTCTATTGCAATTTCGAATCCAGTATTGTTTTTAAGATACTCTCCAAAAAAGTCAAGTTGAAAAAAATTGATAATTTCTTTCTCTTTAAAACATATCTTGTAGCCCTGAAAAGGGCTTGTTTAATTTAATTTTAGATTTCGAAATCTAAAATTTCGATTGCAAACATGTGCAATTTTAATGCACATTATTACAATTTATTTTTTTGCTGCCGTGGTCTTAGCTTTTGGCTTCTTTGCGGTAGCAGGAGCAGCGGCTTTCTTCACAGTCTTTTTGGGCTTAGCAGATGCAGCTGGTTTAGCCTTTGGGGCTTTAGCTGCCTTTGGTTTGGCTGATGATGGCTTCACCTTTGATGCTACTGCTTTTGCCTTAACGTTACCAGATTTCTTAGCGTCCTTTGCCTTGGCCTTCTCGGTCTTTTTCTTTTCAGCGGTCTTCTTAGTAGCCACGGCTTTTTTAGTTTTGGGCTTCTTGTCGGCAGCTCCGGCGGCCTTTTTAGTGGTGGCTCCGGTCTTCTTGGTGGATACCTTCTTGGTTTTAGTTTTTTTCTCAACAGAAGAAGGCTTTGGCTTGGGCTCCTTCTTGGCAGAAGCTGACAGTTTAAACGAACCAGAAGCACCCTTTCCCTTCGTCTGGATCAGCTTACCGTTGGCAACGGCAGACTTCAGGTACTTCTTGATGAAAGGAGCCAGCTTCTGAGCATCGCATTTGTACGTGGCAGTAATGTACTTCTTGATTGCTAGGAGGGACGAGCCCCCACGCTCCTTCAAATTCTTTATTGAAGCGTCTACCATTTGTTGAGTTGGCGGATGCGATGGTGGTGCAGTGGTCTTCTTCGCCTTTGTGGCAGCGGAGCCCGTTGCCTTTTTGGCTGTTACTTTCTTCTCAACCGGTGCAGGTGGAGCTGCCACAGGAGACGCGGATGTAGCTACTGCTGAATCGGACATTTTTAAATTTTTATTCACAGAAATAAACTTTTTTTTATGCAAAAAATAGCCCGCGACCCCACATCCAAAGTCCCTTGCTCGGATGAGAATCGAGGAGGAGAGCAGTTTGACTATGTGTTTGGCACAGTTCATTTGTGTTACAAATGTTTTTTCGAAGGGTGTAATTATTTTTTACTATTTCATTCTTAAAATGATATAATGTTGATTTTTTTAAATTGCGTTTTATTCTTAAATATTCAAAATTTAATAAAAACTTTTTTCAATTGCCGTATATAGATCGGTTGCTTTTTATTGAGTACTCGAAAGTGCACGTTTACGTTAATATCTTAAATATTTTACATTAAAACATCGTTAAAAATATAAAATGATTGTATTATTGTTGATATACAAATGAATGTTATAAATTGAACTTTCAACTACCAGTTATGCAAATAATAATTATATTTTTATATAATACTCATACTTAAATATAGCTTTTAAAATGACCCTTTCCTGGATAAAATGTGCGCTTTCATTTGACATAAAGAAACTGTTTTGGTACTAAAAAATATAGTTTTTCTAAAAGAATATAATTTTAAATTGTTTTGTTTTTTCTAATAAATCTTCTCTATTTTACATTCTGGAAGTAATTCATATTTTTTATATTTGGCTATGTATACCAGTGAAAGTCTCACATTGAACTATAATTACCAGTTATAATAGCCTTCAAAAAATAACCTTTACTTTAGTTTTCACTTAATAAATAATAATCTTCTAATATAATACAAACTCTTAGTTAATTTTAAAATGCATAATAGAAATTTGTATATTAAATAATATCATTTCTTATAAAATTTTAATTTTTTTTGTTTGACATATTTTAAGTTTTTCTTTATATATTTACCAATTTATGACTTAAACAGCTAAATGCTAATATTAATATTCTGTAAAGAGTGCTCTAAATAAAAACATATATATATTTTGCTATACATTTATTAAATATATTTTTCTTTGCCTTCCAAATCTAAAAACTAATTCTTTTGGGTTATATATCAATAGGTACTCAAATCTCATTGAAAATAACATTGTGGTCCTGAAAAGGACCGATTTTTTTTTAAATATATGGGCTTCCAATTGACAATTATTCAATTTAAGCGCGCTCTCCACGGATACGACGAGCCAGCTGGATGTCTTTGGGCATAATAGTAACGCGCTTGGCATGAATGGCGCACAAATTGGTATCTTCAAACAGACCAACCAGATAGGCTTCGCTAGCTTCCTGCAAAGCCATCACAGCCGAGCTCTGGAAGCGCAAATCTGTCTTGAAGTCCTGAGCTATTTCACGCACCAACCGCTGGAATGGCAGCTTGCGGATCAACAACTCGGTACTCTTCTGGTAGCGACGGATTTCACGGAGAGCCACAGTTCCGGGACGATAGCGATGGGGCTTCTTTACTCCTCCGGTGGCTGGAGCACTCTTCCGTGCGGCCTTTGTAGCCAGTTGTTTGCGTGGCGCCTTGCCACCAGTCGATTTACGAGCAGTCTGCTTTGTACGAGCCATTTTAATTTCCAAATTCACTGTTCTCTTCGCGCCTCTAAAAACACAATAAACGTGCTGCCCGTTGCGCTACCTCTTTATATACCAGAAACGCCGAGGGTTGAAAAGAGGGAGATAGAACAACATGCCATTTCGATCAATCGGGTTTCGGAAGAGCGAGAAAAATATATCGCTCGGAACTCTTCGTATTCTCATTGAATCGGTATAAAGAGCAGCGCACCGATCTGACAAAATTAGTTCTTCAGTGACTTTCGTGCAGTGTGTTAATATAAAAAGAAAAAGATTGAAAAATGACTGGTCGTGGTAAAGGTGGCAAGGGCTTGGGAAAAGGTGGCGCCAAGCGTCATCGCAAAGTCTTGCGTGATAACATCCAGGGTATTACAAAGCCAGCTATTCGCCGTTTGGCTCGTCGTGGCGGTGTGAAGCGCATCTCTGGTCTTATCTACGAGGAAACTCGTGGAGTCCTGAAAGTGTTCTTGGAGAACGTTATTCGTGACGCCGTCACCTACACCGAACACGCCAAAAGGAAGACAGTGACGGCCATGGATGTTGTTTATGCTCTGAAGAGACAGGGACGCACTCTATACGGCTTCGGCGGTTAAAATTATTTTTGTACAGCCTGTACTTCAACTATACAATCGGTCCTTTTCAGGACCACAATTTCTTGAACAAAAAAAGAGAATAAAATTTGAAATAGTACCGTAATGATCGATCGTAGCCTTAGAAACTAGATATAATTTATTATAATTCAGAAAGCAGAATTTTACTTAATTTAGAAACGAAATAAACGGTATACTACTAGAAACTACATTTTTGTTTTTACATATATGCACACACAATAATCACACTCTTCACACAAGCTCTATATGTATATTATTGAAAATTCTTGAATGATTTTAAGTGAAATTTACATTCAACGTGGTTTTCTTTCATTTTATTTCAATCATTCATAATAGCGACAAAAATGTTTTCGCTTTTATTCTTGTTAATATATTGTTTATACATTTTGTTATTGTAATGTAAACTAGTGCTAATCTTGTAGTTGAAAATTTATATTCTTTTGAAAAAGTGTGGTCGTCCTGAAAAGGACGTTTGGGTTTATAAATGTGTTTATGTACAAGTATTCTGTATTCAGGGCCGTAATTAAGCGTTTAGGCCTTCTTCTCGGTCTTCTTGGGCAAAAGCACAGCCTGGATGTTGGGCAACACGCCACCCTGAGCTATGGTGACACCAGAGAGCAGCTTGTTCAACTCCTCGTCATTGCGAATAGCCAACTGGAGATGACGGGGAATAATCCTAGTCTTCTTGTTATCACGGGCAGCATTGCCAGCTAACTCGAGAACTTCAGCTGCCAGGTATTCCATAACGGCAGCCAGGTAAACAGGAGCGCCGGCACCAACGCGTTCAGCATAGTTGCCTTTGCGGAGCAGACGGTGAATACGTCCGACGGGGAACTGAAGACCAGCACGATTCGATCGGGACTTTGCCTTTCCCTTCACTTTTCCACCCTTGCCACGACCAGACATTTTTTTTTACTTTACGATAATTCACTTCACACACGAATAATGGTGGCGAACTATGGACCACCAATTTATACTTATGCCTTTATCCCTGCTTTCAGTTGGGGGTAGGTCGTTTCTGATGAAATTTTTTAAAAGTAGACCTGAAAACCTTGCTCGAATAAAAGTACTAAGCCGAACGGCTGTTGGGCGCAAATATTATTGTGAAGTGAAGTGAATTTGAAAGTAACTATGCCGCCGAAAACCAGTGGAAAGGCAGCCAAGAAGGCTGGCAAAGCTCAGAAAAATATAACCAAGAATGATAAGAAGAAGAAGCGCAAGAGGAAGGAAAGCTATGCTATTTACATCTACAAGGTTCTGAAGCAGGTTCACCCTGACACTGGAATTTCGTCTAAAGCTATGAGTATAATGAACAGCTTCGTAAACGATATCTTTGAGCGTATTGCTGCTGAGGCTTCGCGTCTGGCTCATTACAACAAGCGCTCGACCATCACCAGTCGGGAAATCCAAACGGCTGTTCGTCTTCTCCTGCCTGGAGAGTTGGCCAAGCATGCCGTTAGTGAAGGAACCAAGGCTGTCACTAAGTATACAAGCTCCAAGTAGATTGCTCGCTTGCTGGGCAGAATGATCCAAAAAGGCCCTTTTCAGGGCCACAACATCATTTTATCAAAGAACACCAAATTTTTAATAGAAGACAATAAAATAATTTCTTATTAATTCTTAAAGAAACACCATTTTTTAAGAAACACATTAGTAAATAAATAAACATCTTAACCTTACCTTACCTACCATAGTAGACTTTTATTATTTTTATTATTATTAGTTATACCTTCATAAACAAACGAGTAGAATGATGCTGGGCGTCGTTTTTCTATATTACATTAAATAATTGATATTTTTTATGTACAGGCGTACATTGCATAGGCATGCAACCAAATTTTCAAATTTTCTATTGCAATTTCGAATCCAGTATTGTTTTTAAGATACTCTCCAAAAAAGTCAAGTTGAAAAAAATTGATAATTTCTTTCTCTTTAAAACATATCTTGTAGCCCTGAAAAGGGCTTGTTTAATTTAATTTTAGATTTCGAAATCTAAAATTTCGATTGCAAACATGTGCAATTTTAATGCACATTATTACAATTTATTTTTTTGCTGCCGTGGTCTTAGCTTTTGGCTTCTTTGCGGTAGCAGGAGCAGCGGCTTTCTTCACAGTCTTTTTGGGCTTAGCAGATGCAGCTGGTTTAGCCTTTGGGGCTTTAGCTGCCTTTGGTTTGGCTGATGATGGCTTCACCTTTGATGCTACTGCTTTTGCCTTAACGTTACCAGATTTCTTAGCGTCCTTTGCCTTGGCCTTCTCGGTCTTTTTCTTTTCAGCGGTCTTCTTAGTAGCCACGGCTTTTTTAGTTTTGGGCTTCTTGTCGGCAGCTCCGGCGGCCTTTTTAGTGGTGGCTCCGGTCTTCTTGGTGGATACCTTCTTGGTTTTAGTTTTTTTCTCAACAGAAGAAGGCTTTGGCTTGGGCTCCTTCTTGGCAGAAGCTGACAGTTTAAACGAACCAGAAGCACCCTTTCCCTTCGTCTGGATCAGCTTACCGTTGGCAACGGCAGACTTCAGGTACTTCTTGATGAAAGGAGCCAGCTTCTGAGCATCGCATTTGTACGTGGCAGTAATGTACTTCTTGATTGCTAGGAGGGACGAGCCCCCACGCTCCTTCAAATTCTTTATTGAAGCGTCTACCATTTGTTGAGTTGGCGGATGCGATGGTGGTGCAGTGGTCTTCTTCGCCTTTGTGGCAGCGGAGCCCGTTGCCTTTTTGGCTGTTACTTTCTTCTCAACCGGTGCAGGTGGAGCTGCCACAGGAGACGCGGATGTAGCTACTGCTGAATCGGACATTTTTAAATTTTTATTCACAGAAATAAACTTTTTTTTATGCAAAAAATAGCCCGCGACCCCACATCCAAAGTCCCTTGCTCGGATGAGAATCGAGGAGGAGAGCAGTTTGACTATGTGTTTGGCACAGTTCATTTGTGTTACAAATGTTTTTTCGAAGGGTGTAATTATTTTTTACTATTTCATTCTTAAAATGATATAATGTTGATTTTTTTAAATTGCGTTTTATTCTTAAATATTCAAAATTTAATAAAAACTTTTTTCAATTGCCGTATATAGATCGGTTGCTTTTTATTGAGTACTCGAAAGTGCACGTTTACGTTAATATCTTAAATATTTTACATTAAAACATCGTTAAAAATATAAAATGATTGTATTATTGTTGATATACAAATGAATGTTATAAATTGAACTTTCAACTACCAGTTATGCAAATAATAATTATATTTTTATATAATACTCATACTTAAATATAGCTTTTAAAATGACCCTTTCCTGGATAAAATGTGCGCTTTCATTTGACATAAAGAAACTGTTTTGGTACTAAAAAATATAGTTTTTCTAAAAGAATATAATTTTAAATTGTTTTGTTTTTTCTAATAAATCTTCTCTATTTTACATTCTGGAAGTAATTCATATTTTTTATATTTGGCTATGTATACCAGTGAAAGTCTCACATTGAACTATAATTACCAGTTATAATAGCCTTCAAAAAATAACCTTTACTTTAGTTTTCACTTAATAAATAATAATCTTCTAATATAATACAAACTCTTAGTTAATTTTAAAATGCATAATAGAAATTTGTATATTAAATAATATCATTTCTTATAAAATTTTAATTTTTTTTGTTTGACATATTTTAAGTTTTTCTTTATATATTTACCAATTTATGACTTAAACAGCTAAATGCTAATATTAATATTCTGTAAAGAGTGCTCTAAATAAAAACATATATATATTTTGCTATACATTTATTAAATATATTTTTCTTTGCCTTCCAAATCTAAAAACTAATTCTTTTGGGTTATATATCAATAGGTACTCAAATCTCATTGAAAATAACATTGTGGTCCTGAAAAGGACCGATTTTTTTTTAAATATATGGGCTTCCAATTGACAATTATTCAATTTAAGCGCGCTCTCCACGGATACGACGAGCCAGCTGGATGTCTTTGGGCATAATAGTAACGCGCTTGGCATGAATGGCGCACAAATTGGTATCTTCAAACAGACCAACCAGATAGGCTTCGCTAGCTTCCTGCAAAGCCATCACAGCCGAGCTCTGGAAGCGCAAATCTGTCTTGAAGTCCTGAGCTATTTCACGCACCAACCGCTGGAATGGCAGCTTGCGGATCAACAACTCGGTACTCTTCTGGTAGCGACGGATTTCACGGAGAGCCACAGTTCCGGGACGATAGCGATGGGGCTTCTTTACTCCTCCGGTGGCTGGAGCACTCTTCCGTGCGGCCTTTGTAGCCAGTTGTTTGCGTGGCGCCTTGCCACCAGTCGATTTACGAGCAGTCTGCTTTGTACGAGCCATTTTAATTTCCAAATTCACTGTTCTCTTCGCGCCTCTAAAAACACAATAAACGTGCTGCCCGTTGCGCTACCTCTTTATATACCAGAAACGCCGAGGGTTGAAAAGAGGGAGATAGAACAACATGCCATTTCGATCAATCGGGTTTCGGAAGAGCGAGAAAAATATATCGCTCGGAACTCTTCGTATTCTCATTGAATCGGTATAAAGAGCAGCGCACCGATCTGACAAAATTAGTTCTTCAGTGACTTTCGTGCAGTGTGTTAATATAAAAAGAAAAAGATTGAAAAATGACTGGTCGTGGTAAAGGTGGCAAGGGCTTGGGAAAAGGTGGCGCCAAGCGTCATCGCAAAGTCTTGCGTGATAACATCCAGGGTATTACAAAGCCAGCTATTCGCCGTTTGGCTCGTCGTGGCGGTGTGAAGCGCATCTCTGGTCTTATCTACGAGGAAACTCGTGGAGTCCTGAAAGTGTTCTTGGAGAACGTTATTCGTGACGCCGTCACCTACACCGAACACGCCAAAAGGAAGACAGTGACGGCCATGGATGTTGTTTATGCTCTGAAGAGACAGGGACGCACTCTATACGGCTTCGGCGGTTAAAATTATTTTTGTACAGCCTGTACTTCAACTATACAATCGGTCCTTTTCAGGACCACAATTTCTTGAACAAAAAAAGAGAATAAAATTTGAAATAGTACCGTAATGATCGATCGTAGCCTTAGAAACTAGATATAATTTATTATAATTCAGAAAGCAGAATTTTACTTAATTTAGAAACGAAATAAACGGTATACTACTAGAAACTACATTTTTGTTTTTACATATATGCACACACAATAATCACACTCTTCACACAAGCTCTATATGTATATTATTGAAAATTCTTGAATGATTTTAAGTGAAATTTACATTCAACGTGGTTTTCTTTCATTTTATTTCAATCATTCATAATAGCGACAAAAATGTTTTCGCTTTTATTCTTGTTAATATATTGTTTATACATTTTGTTATTGTAATGTAAACTAGTGCTAATCTTGTAGTTGAAAATTTATATTCTTTTGAAAAAGTGTGGTCGTCCTGAAAAGGACGTTTGGGTTTATAAATGTGTTTATGTACAAGTATTCTGTATTCAGGGCCGTAATTAAGCGTTTAGGCCTTCTTCTCGGTCTTCTTGGGCAAAAGCACAGCCTGGATGTTGGGCAACACGCCACCCTGAGCTATGGTGACACCAGAGAGCAGCTTGTTCAACTCCTCGTCATTGCGAATAGCCAACTGGAGATGACGGGGAATAATCCTAGTCTTCTTGTTATCACGGGCAGCATTGCCAGCTAACTCGAGAACTTCAGCTGCCAGGTATTCCATAACGGCAGCCAGGTAAACAGGAGCGCCGGCACCAACGCGTTCAGCATAGTTGCCTTTGCGGAGCAGACGGTGAATACGTCCGACGGGGAACTGAAGACCAGCACGATTCGATCGGGACTTTGCCTTTCCCTTCACTTTTCCACCCTTGCCACGACCAGACATTTTTTTTTACTTTACGATAATTCACTTCACACACGAATAATGGTGGCGAACTATGGACCACCAATTTATACTTATGCCTTTATCCCTGCTTTCAGTTGGGGGTAGGTCGTTTCTGATGAAATTTTTTAAAAGTAGACCTGAAAACCTTGCTCGAATAAAAGTACTAAGCCGAACGGCTGTTGGGCGCAAATATTATTGTGAAGTGAAGTGAATTTGAAAGTAACTATGCCGCCGAAAACCAGTGGAAAGGCAGCCAAGAAGGCTGGCAAAGCTCAGAAAAATATAACCAAGAATGATAAGAAGAAGAAGCGCAAGAGGAAGGAAAGCTATGCTATTTACATCTACAAGGTTCTGAAGCAGGTTCACCCTGACACTGGAATTTCGTCTAAAGCTATGAGTATAATGAACAGCTTCGTAAACGATATCTTTGAGCGTATTGCTGCTGAGGCTTCGCGTCTGGCTCATTACAACAAGCGCTCGACCATCACCAGTCGGGAAATCCAAACGGCTGTTCGTCTTCTCCTGCCTGGAGAGTTGGCCAAGCATGCCGTTAGTGAAGGAACCAAGGCTGTCACTAAGTATACAAGCTCCAAGTAGATTGCTCGCTTGCTGGGCAGAATGATCCAAAAAGGCCCTTTTCAGGGCCACAACATCATTTTATCAAAGAACACCAAATTTTTAATAGAAGACAATAAAATAATTTCTTATTAATTCTTAAAGAAACACCATTTTTTAAGAAACACATTAGTAAATAAATAAACATCTTAACCTTACCTTACCTACCATAGTAGACTTTTATTATTTTTATTATTATTAGTTATACCTTCATAAACAAACGAGTAGAATGATGCTGGGCGTCGTTTTTCTATATTACATTAAATAATTGATATTTTTTATGTACAGGCGTACATTGCATAGGCATGCAACCAAATTTTCAAATTTTCTATTGCAATTTCGAATCCAGTATTGTTTTTAAGATACTCTCCAAAAAAGTCAAGTTGAAAAAAATTGATAATTTCTTTCTCTTTAAAACATATCTTGTAGCCCTGAAAAGGGCTTGTTTAATTTAATTTTAGATTTCGAAATCTAAAATTTCGATTGCAAACATGTGCAATTTTAATGCACATTATTACAATTTATTTTTTTGCTGCCGTGGTCTTAGCTTTTGGCTTCTTTGCGGTAGCAGGAGCAGCGGCTTTCTTCACAGTCTTTTTGGGCTTAGCAGATGCAGCTGGTTTAGCCTTTGGGGCTTTAGCTGCCTTTGGTTTGGCTGATGATGGCTTCACCTTTGATGCTACTGCTTTTGCCTTAACGTTACCAGATTTCTTAGCGTCCTTTGCCTTGGCCTTCTCGGTCTTTTTCTTTTCAGCGGTCTTCTTAGTAGCCACGGCTTTTTTAGTTTTGGGCTTCTTGTCGGCAGCTCCGGCGGCCTTTTTAGTGGTGGCTCCGGTCTTCTTGGTGGATACCTTCTTGGTTTTAGTTTTTTTCTCAACAGAAGAAGGCTTTGGCTTGGGCTCCTTCTTGGCAGAAGCTGACAGTTTAAACGAACCAGAAGCACCCTTTCCCTTCGTCTGGATCAGCTTACCGTTGGCAACGGCAGACTTCAGGTACTTCTTGATGAAAGGAGCCAGCTTCTGAGCATCGCATTTGTACGTGGCAGTAATGTACTTCTTGATTGCTAGGAGGGACAAGCCCCCACGCTCCTTCAAATTCTTTATTGAAGCGTCTACCATTTGTTGAGTTGGCGGATGCGATGGTGGTGCAGTGGTCTTCTTCGCCTTTGTGGCAGCGGAGCCCGTTGCCTTTTTGGCTGTTACTTTCTTCTCAACCGGTGCAGGTGGAGCTGCCACAGGAGACGCGGATGTAGCTACTGCTGAATCGGACATTTTTAAATTTTTATTCACAGAAATAAACTTTTTTTTATGCAAAAAATAGCCCGCGACCCACATCCAAAGTCCCTTGCTCGGATGAGAATCGAGGAGGAGAGCAGTTTGACTATATGTTTGGCACAGTTCATTTGTGTTACAAATGTTTTTTCGAAGGGTGTAATTATTTTTTACTATTTCATTCTTAAAATGATATAATGTTGATTTTTTTAAATTGCGTTTTATTCTTAAATATTCAAAATTTAATAAAAACTTTTTTCAATTGCCGTATATAGATCGGTTGCTTTTTATTGAGTACTCGAAAGTGCACGTTTACGTTAATATCTTAAATATTTTACATTAAAACATCGTTAAAAATATAAAATGATTGTATTATTGTTGATATACAAATGAATGTTATAAATTGAACTTTCAACTACCAGGTTATGCAAATAATAATTATATTTTATATATACTCATACTTAAATATAGCTTTTAAAATGACCCTTTCCTGGATAAAATGTGCGCTTTCATTTGACATAAAGAAACTGTTTTGGTACTAAAAAATATAGTTTTTCTAAAAGAATATAATTTTAAATTGTTTTGTTTTTTCTAATAAATCTTCTCTATTTTACATTCTGGAAGTAATTCATATTTTTTATATTTGGCTATGTATACCAGTGAAAGTCTCACATTGAACTATAATTACCAGTTATAATAGCCTTCAAAAAATAACCTTTACTTTAGTTTTCACTTAATAAATAATAATCTTCTAATATAATACAAACTCTTAGTTAATTTTAAAATGCATAATAGAAATTTGTATATTAAATAATATCATTTCTTATAAAATTTTAATTTTTTTTGTTTGACATATTTTAAGTTTTTCTTTATATATTTACCAATTTATGACTTAAACAGCTAAATGCTAATATTAATATTCTGTAAAGAGTGCTCTAATAAAAACATATATATATTTTGCTATACATTTATTAAATATATTTTTCTTTGCCTTCCAAATCTAAAAACTAATTCTTTGGGTTATATATCAATAGGTACTCAAATCTCATTGAAAATAACATTGTGGTCCTGAAAAGGACCGATTTTTTTTTAAATATATGGGCTTCCAATTGACAATTATTCAATTTAAGCGCGCTCTCCACGGATACGACGAGCCAGCTGGATGTCTTTGGGCATAATAGTAACGCGCTTGGCATGAATGGCGCACAAATTGGTATCTTCAAACAGACCAACCAGATAGGCTTCGCTAGCTTCCTGCAAAGCCATCACAGCCGAGCTCTGGAAGCGCAAATCTGTCTTGAAGTCCTGAGCTATTTCACGCACCAACCGCTGGAATGGCAGCTTGCGGATCAACAACTCGGTACTCTTCTGGTAGCGACGGATTTCACGGAGAGCCACAGTTCCGGGACGATAGCGATGGGGCTTCTTTACTCCTCCGGTGGCTGGAGCACTCTTCCGTGCGGCCTTTGTAGCCAGTTGTTTGCGTGGCGCCTTGCCACCAGTCGATTTACGAGCAGTCTGCTTGTACGAGCCATTTTAATTTCCAAATTCACTGTTCTCTTCGCGCCTCTAAAAACACAATAAACGTGCTGCCCGTTGCGCTACCTCTTTATATACCAGAAACGCCGAGGGTTGAAAAGAGGGAGATAGAACAACATGCCATTTCGATCAATCGGGTTTCGGAAGAGCGAGAAAAATATATCGCTCGGAACTCTTCGTATTCTCATTGAATCGGTATAAAGAGCAGCGCACCGATCTGACAAAATTAGTTCTTCAGTGACTTTCGTGCAGTGTGTTAATATAAAAAGAAAAAGATTGAAAAATGACTGGTCGTGGTAAAGGTGGCAAGGGCTTGGGAAAAGGTGGCGCCAAGCGTCATCGCAAAGTCTTGCGTGATAACATCCAGGGTATTACAAAGCCAGCTATTCGCCGTTTGGCTCGTCGTGGCGGTGTGAAGCGCATCTCTGGTCTTATCTACGAGGAAACTCGTGGAGTCCTGAAAGTGTTCTTGGAGAACGTTATTCGTGACGCCGTCACCTACACCGAACACGCCAAAAGGAAGACAGTGACGGCCATGGATGTTGTTTATGCTCTGAAGAGACAGGGACGCACTCTATACGGCTTCGGCGGTTAAAATTATTTTTGTACAGCCTGTACTTCAACTATACAATCGGTCCTTTTCAGGACCACAATTTCTTGAACAAAAAAAGAGAATAAAATTTGAAATAGTACCGTAATGATCGATCGTAGCCTTAGAAACTAGATATAATTTATTATAATTCAGAAAGCAGAATTTTACTTAATTTAGAAACGAAATAAACGGTATACTACTAGAAACTACATTTTTGTTTTTACATATATGCACACACAATAATCACACTCTTCACACAAGCTCTATATGTATATTATTGAAAATTCTTGAATGATTTTAAGTGAAATTTACATTCAACGTGGTTTTCTTTCATTTTATTTCAATCATTCATAATAGCGACAAAAATGTTTTCGCTTTTATTCTTGTTAATATATTGTTTATACATTTTGTTATTGTAATGTAAACTAGTGCTAATCTTGTAGTTGAAAATTTATATTCTTTTGAAAAAGTGTGGTCGTCCTGAAAAGGACGTTTGGGTTTATAAATGTGTTTATGTACAAGTATTCTGTATTCAGGGCCGTAATTAAGCGTTTAGGCCTTCTTCTCGGTCTTCTTGGGCAAAAGCACAGCCTGGATGTTGGGCAACACGCCACCCTGAGCTATGGTGACACCAGAGAGCAGCTTGTTCAACTCCTCGTCATTGCGAATAGCCAACTGGAGATGACGGGGAATAATCCTAGTCTTCTTGTTATCACGGGCAGCATTGCCAGCTAACTCGAGAACTTCAGCTGCCAGGTATTCCATAACGGCAGCCAGGTAAACAGGAGCGCCGGCACCAACGCGTTCAGCATAGTTGCCTTTGCGGAGCAGACGGTGAATACGTCCGACGGGGAACTGAAGACCAGCACGATTCGATCGGGACTTTGCCTTTCCCTTCACTTTTCCACCCTTGCCACGACCAGACATTTTTTTTTACTTTACGATAATTCACTTCACACACGAATAATGGTGGCGAACTATGGACCACCAATTTATACTTATGCCTTTATCCCTGCTTTCAGTTGGGGGTAGGTCGTTTCTGATGAAATTTTTTAAAAGTAGACCTGAAAACCTTGCTCGAATAAAAGTACTAAGCCGAACGGCTGTTGGGCGCAAATATTATTGTGAAGTGAAGTGAATTTGAAAGTAACTATGCCGCCGAAAACCAGTGGAAAGGCAGCCAAGAAGGCTGGCAAAGCTCAGAAAAATATAACCAAGAATGATAAGAAGAAGAAGCGCAAGAGGAAGGAAAGCTATGCTATTTACATCTACAAGGTTCTGAAGCAGGTTCACCCTGACACTGGAATTTCGTCTAAAGCTATGAGTATAATGAACAGCTTCGTAAACGATATCTTTGAGCGTATTGCTGCTGAGGCTTCGCGTCTGGCTCATTACAACAAGCGCTCGACCATCACCAGTCGGGAAATCCAAACGGCTGTTCGTCTTCTCCTGCCTGGAGAGTTGGCCAAGCATGCCGTTAGTGAAGGAACCAAGGCTGTCACTAAGTATACAAGCTCCAAGTAGATTGCTCGCTTGCTGGGCAGAATGATCCAAAAAGGCCCTTTTCAGGGCCACAACATCATTTTATCAAAGAACACCAAATTTTTAATAGAAGACAATAAAATAATTTCTTATTAATTCTTAAAGAAACACCATTTTTTAAGAAACACATTAGTAAATAAATAAACATCTTAACCTTACCTTACCTACCATAGTAGACTTTTATTATTTTTATTATTATTAGTTATACCTTCATAAACAAACGAGTAGAATGATGCTGGGCGTCGTTTTTCTATATTACATTAAATAATTGATATTTTTTATGTACAGGCGTACATTGCATAGGCATGCAACCAAATTTTCAAATTTTCTATTGCAATTTCGAATCCAGTATTGTTTTTAAGATACTCTCCAAAAAAGTCAAGTTGAAAAAAATTGATAATTTCTTTCTCTTTAAAACATATCTTGTAGCCCTGAAAAGGGCTTGTTTAATTTAATTTTAGATTTCGAAATCTAAAATTTCGATTGCAAACATGTGCAATTTTAATGCACATTATTACAATTTATTTTTTTGCTGCCGTGGTCTTAGCTTTTGGCTTCTTTGCGGTAGCAGGAGCAGCGGCTTTCTTCACAGTCTTTTTGGGCTTAGCAGATGCAGCTGGTTTAGCCTTTGGGGCTTTAGCTGCCTTTGGTTTGGCTGATGATGGCTTCACCTTTGATGCTACTGCTTTTGCCTTAACGTTACCAGATTTCTTAGCGTCCTTTGCCTTGGCCTTCTCGGTCTTTTTCTTTTCAGCGGTCTTCTTAGTAGCCACGGCTTTTTTAGTTTTGGGCTTCTTGTCGGCAGCTCCGGCGGCCTTTTTAGTGGTGGCTCCGGTCTTCTTGGTGGATACCTTCTTGGTTTTAGTTTTTTTCTCAACAGAAGAAGGCTTTGGCTTGGGCTCCTTCTTGGCAGAAGCTGACAGTTTAAACGAACCAGAAGCACCCTTTCCCTTCGTCTGGATCAGCTTACCGTTGGCAACGGCAGACTTCAGGTACTTCTTGATGAAAGGAGCCAGCTTCTGAGCATCGCATTTGTACGTGGCAGTAATGTACTTCTTGATTGCTAGGAGGGACAAGCCCCCACGCTCCTTCAAATTCTTTATTGAAGCGTCTACCATTTGTTGAGTTGGCGGATGCGATGGTGGTGCAGTGGTCTTCTTCGCCTTTGTGGCAGCGGAGCCCGTTGCCTTTTTGGCTGTTACTTTCTTCTCAACCGGTGCAGGTGGAGCTGCCACAGGAGACGCGGATGTAGCTACTGCTGAATCGGACATTTTTAAATTTTTATTCACAGAAATAAACTTTTTTTTATGCAAAAAATAGCCCGCGACCCACATCCAAAGTCCCTTGCTCGGATGAGAATCGAGGAGGAGAGCAGTTTGACTATATGTTTGGCACAGTTCATTTGTGTTACAAATGTTTTTTCGAAGGGTGTAATTATTTTTTACTATTTCATTCTTAAAATGATATAATGTTGATTTTTTTAAATTGCGTTTTATTCTTAAATATTCAAAATTTAATAAAAACTTTTTTCAATTGCCGTATATAGATCGGTTGCTTTTTATTGAGTACTCGAAAGTGCACGTTTTACGTTAATATCTTAAATATTTTACATTAAAACATCGTTAAAAATATAAAATGATTGTATTATTGTTGATATACAAATGAATGTTATAAATTGAACTTTCAACTACCAGTTATGCAAATAATAATTATATTTTTATATAATACTCATACTTAAATATAGCTTTTAAAATGACCCTTTCCTGGATAAAATGTGCGCTTTCATTTGACATAAAGAAACTGTTTGGGTACTAAAAAATATAGTTTTTCTAAAAGAATATAATTTTAAATTGTTTTGTTTTTTCTAATAAATCTTCTCTATTTTACATTCTGGAAGTAATTCATATTTTTTATATTGGCTATGTATTCCAGTGAAAGTCTCACATTGAACTATAATTACCAGTTATAATAGCCTTCAAAAAAGAACCTTTACTTTAGTTTTCACTTAATAAATAATAATCTTCTAATATAATACAAACTCTTAGTTAATTTTAAAATGCATAATAGAAATTTGTATATTAAATAATATCATTTCTTATAAAATTTTAATTTTTTTTGTTTGACATATTTTAAGTTTTCTTTATATATTTACCAATTTATGACTTAAACAGCTAAATGCTAATATTAATATTCTGTAAAGAGTGCTCTAAATAAAAACATATATATATTTTGCTATACATTTATTAAATATATTTTCTTTGCCTTCCAAATCTAAAAACTAATTCTTTTGGGTTATATATCAATAGGTACTACTCAAATCTCATTGAAAATAACATTGTGGTCCTGAAAAGGACCGATTTTTTTTTAAATATATGGGCTTCCAATTGACAATTATTCAATTTAAGCGCGCTCTCCACGGATACGACGAGCCAGCTGGATGTCTTTGGGCATAATAGTAACGCGCTTGGCATGAATGGCGCACAAATTGGTATCTTCAAACAGACCAACCAGATAGGCTTCGCTAGCTTCCTGCAAAGCCATCACAGCCGAGCTCTGGAAGCGCAAATCTGTCTTGAAGTCCTGAGCTATTTCACGCACCAACCGCTGGAATGGCAGCTTGCGGATCAACAACTCGGTACTCTTCTGGTAGCGACGATTTCACGGAGAGCCACAGTTCCGGGACGATAGCGATGGGGCTTCTTTACTCCTCCGGTGGCTGGAGCACTCTTTCCGTGCGGCCTTTGTAGCCAGTTGTTTGCGTGGCGCCTTGCCACCAGTCGATTTACGAGCAGTCTGCTTTGTACGAGCCATTTTAATTTCCAAATTCACTGTTCTCTTCGCGCCTCTAAAAACACAATAAACGTGCTGCCCGTTGCGCTACCTCTTTATATACCAGAAACGCCGAGGGTTGAAAAGAGGGAGATAGAACAACATGCCAGTTCGATCAATCGGGTTTCGGAAGAGCGAGAAAAATATATCGCTCGGAACTCTTCGTATTCTCATTGAATCGGTATAAAGAGCAGCGCACCGATCTGACAAAATTAGTTTCTTCAGTGACTTTCGTGCAGTGTGTTAATATAAAAAGAAAAAGATTGAAAAATGACTGGTCGTGGTAAAGGTGGCAAGGGCTTGGGAAAAGGTGGCGCCAAGCGTCATCGCAAAGTCTTGCGTGATAACATCCAGGGTATTACAAAGCCAGCTATTCGCCGTTTGGCTCGTCGTGGCGGTGTGAAGCGCATCTCTGGTCTTATCTACGAGGAAACTCGTGGAGTCCTGAAAGTGTTCTTGGAGAACGTTATTCGTGACGCCGTCACCTACACCGAACACGCCAAAAGGAAGACAGTGACGGCCATGGATGTTGTTTATGCTCTGAAGAGACAGGGACGCACTCTATACGGCTTCGGCGGTTAAAATTATTTTTGTACAGCCTGTACTTCAACTATACAATCGGTCCTTTTCAGGACCACAATTTCTTGAACAAAAAAAGAGAATAAAATTTGAAATAGTACCGTAATGATCGATCGTAGCCTTAGAAACTAGATATAATTTATTATAATTCAGAAAGCAGAATTTTACTTAATTTAGAAACGAAATAAACGGTATACTACTAGAAACTACATTTTTGTTTTTACATATATGCACACACAATAATCACACTCTTCACACAAGCTCTATATGTATATTATTGAAAATTCTTGAATGATTTTAAGTGAAATTTACATTCAACGTGGTTTTCTTTCATTTTATTTCAATCATTCATAATAGCGACAAAAATGTTTTCGCTTTTATTCTTGTTAATATTTATTGTTTATACATTTTGTTATTGTAATGTAAACTAGTGCTAATCTTGTAGTTGAAAATTTATATTCTTTTGAAAAAGTGTGGTCGTCCTGAAAAGGACGTTTGGTTTTATAAATGTGTTTATGTACAAGTATTCTGTATTCAGGGCCGTAATTAAGCGTTTAGGCCTTCTTCTCGGTCTTCTTGGGCAAAAGCACAGCCTGGATGTTGGGCAACACGCCACCCTGAGCTATGGTGACACCAGAGAGCAGCTTGTTCAACTCCTCGTCATTGCGAATAGCCAACTGGAGATGACGGGGAATAATCTAGTCTTCTTGTTATCACGGGCAGCATTGCAGCTAACTCGAGAACTTCAGCTGCCAGGTATTCCATAACGGCAGCCAGGTAAACAGGAGCGCCGGCACCAACGCGTTCAGCATAGTTGCCTTTGCGGAGCAGACGGTGAATACGTCCGACGGGGAACTGAAGACCAGCACGATTCGATGGGGACTTTGCCTTTCCCTTCACTTTTCCACCCTTGCCACGACCAGACATTTTTTTTTACTTTACGATAATTCACTTCACACACGAATAATGGTGGCGAACTATGGACCACCAATTTATACTTATGCCTTTATCCCTGCTTTCAGTTGGGGGTAGGTCGTTTCTGATGAAATTTTTTAAAAGTAGACTGAAAACCTTGCTCGAATTAAAGTACTAAGCCGAACGGCTGTTGGGCGAAATATTTATTGTGAAGTGAAGTGAATTTGAAAGTAACTATGCCGCCGAAAACCAGT
>NW_025319162.1:0-78133 GCF_017639315.1 Drosophila ananassae
TTTTCATTAACCAACTTAAACTAGCATGATCGGTGATTACTTTGAAGGGGTGTCCTTCGATGTACATTCTGAATCTATCAATGGCTAAAACTACCGCTAAACACTCTAATTCGGGTACCGAATAATTTCGTTGAGCCTTGTTAAGCTTTTTGGACATGTAACTAATTGGTCGTTCGTATCCGTTTTCGTCACATTGTGCCAATAAGCTCCTACTCCATAGATGGATGCATCGCACTGAATAATGAAAGGTTTGTCGTAATTGGGACTAATTAATACTGGGGATGAGCATAATTGGTCTTTAATGGCTTGGAAAGAGTTTTGTGCTTCTTCATTCCATGTTAAAGTTTTTCCTTTCAATAATTCTGTGAGTGGAAAAACAATTGTCGAATACTGTGGTATGAACCTCTGATACCAACCGGTCATGCCCAAGAATCGGCGTAATATTGTTTCTGCGTTGAAGGGACTGGATAGTCTGATATTGCACGGACTTTGTCGTTGTTCGGTTGAAGAGTGCCCTCTCCTACTACATATCCTAAATATTCCACTCTAGATAAGCCGAATTGGCTTTTAAACTATATTGATGGTCAACCCTGCCTTGCGTAAATGGGAAGCAACTGCGGTTAAGTGAGTCAGGTGTTCATCAAACGTAGAAGACAACACCAATAAGTCGTCTAGGTACACCATCACGTGAGACTTTAATTGATATGGTATAACCTGATCCATTAATCTGCACATCGTTTGAGGTGCATTGCACAACCCAAAAGGCATGCGCTTAAACTGATATAGCGGTCGATTTGGGACAACAAAAGCGGTTTTTGGTCGAGATTTTTCTTCCAAGGCAATTTGCCAAAACGCATCTTTTAAATCGATCTTTGACACACATCGAACTGCGGGCAGTCTACTCAATAGACCTTCTAAGTGTGGCATAGGATACGTACCTTTGCGGTAACACTATTCAATTTTCTTGAATCCAGACAAAACCTTATCTTTCCTGGTTTTACTAATAGGACAATCGGTGAAGACCATTCCGATGGAGGTGCTTCTTCTATAATGTCTAATTCTAAACATTCTGTCAATTTCACTACACAAAAGTTTCTCTTTGGCTGGCGATATAGGATAATATCGCTGCTTGATAGGACGCGTATCCTTTGTGTCGATTACGTGTTCTACCAGCTTTGTTAAACCTAATCCGTCACATTCAGATGTAGGAAATAGCTTAATGACAGTCTGTAACTTGCGGTGGTCTGTGGCTGATAAAGATAGTTTGTCGTTACTCGTTTCTATCGCTTGCACCTCGGGAAGATTGGGTTCATAGTTGATAGAAATTCCGAATTGATCCCAAAGTCAACTCCACATATTAGGTCTAGTGAAATAGAAGGAACAATTAAAAACTCAAAATTGTTTTGAAAGTTGTTGTATACCAATGGTATTACTATTGAACCATAAATTTCTTGACGTTTCCCATCTGCTGTACATACTCTTCCTCTTCGTTTTATATATTGCTTTGAATCTACGATTTTTTTTGCTAATTCTCCGCCTATGATGCTTTTGTTTGCCCCACTATCTAATAAAGCATAGTAAGGTTGATCAAAAATGTGAAGCTTAACAAATGGACGATTATCTTGACCATTTCGTGTAAGGCTCGAGACTTTATACATTGTGGACTTCTTCAAACTGTTCCAAAATTCGCGCATTCGCCTGGCTGAGCGTGAATTACGGTTTTTCATTGAAAACAATTCAGATCTTCTTAACTCATATTCTTTAAGTCTAATGTGATACGGCTTTATAATTTTAGGACTAATTTCTATGTCTAACAGTTCTGGTTGGACTGGATTTAAAAGTAGGGTTTTATTTTCGTTTGAATCTATTTGCGGACATCCCTCTGGTGTGAATTGCGGATGTCCTGTGGACCGTTTCCCGAATGCGGATTACATTTAATACATTTTGGTCGATAGGTATCTAAAGCTCCACATCCGTAGCAAAACACACGCCGAGGTTTAAGACAATCTAAATACCTGTGACCTGGATCATCACAATTCCAGCACTTCATGGACGTTTGTCTTTATTGCAAACACCTTTTGGCTGTCTGTCTCTAAGTCCGAAACTTCATCTTGTTGGTCCTCTATAGAGACGGCATTAATTGTACGTCTAAAATTATTTTGTGAATTCCCTTGCTTGTACTTATTGTTGCCAAAGAAGGCCTCATGTTTGTGACACTCTCTTCTCAACGCTGACAAGATGGGTTTTTCAACGTTTTTAGCGCTAACACTGATGATTTTCTAGCCGGTTTTACCGCTAAGAGTGATGATTTTCTAGCCGTATTTACCGCTAAATAAGGGATGAATTTTTAGCGGTTTCAGCGCTATTAGTGATGTTTTTCTAGCCGTTTTTATTGCTAAATTAGCGATGATTTTCAAGCGGTTTATAGCTCTAACACTGATGGTTTTCTAGCCGGTTTTAGCGCTAACAGTGATGTTTTTCTAGCCGTTTTTATTGCTATATTAGCGATGATTTTCAAGCGGTTTTTAGCGCTAACACTGATGATTTTCTAGCCGGTTTTATCGCTACGAGTGATGATTTTCTAGCCGGTTTTATCGCTAAATTATTTATCGTTTTTATTGCTAAATTAGCGATGATTTTCAAGCGGTTTTTAGCGCTAACACTGATGATTTTCTAGCCGGTTTTACCGCTAATAGTGATGATTTTCTAGCCGTATGTACCGCTAAATAAGCGATGAATTTCTAGCGGTTTTAGCGCTAACAGTGATGTTTTTCTAGTCGTTTTTATTGCTAAATTAGCGATGATTTTCAAGCGGTTTTTAGCACTAACACTTGTCATTTTCTAGCCGGTTTTATCGCTACGAGTGATGATTTTCTAGCAGGTTTTATCGCTAAATTAGCGATGATTTTCTAGCGGTTTTAGCGCTAACAGTGACGATTTTCTATCCGTATTTATCGCTAACTTAGCGATGATTTTCTAGCGGTCTTCAGCGCTAACAGTGATGATTTTCTAGCCGTTATTATCGAGTCCGGGAGAGAGCGAGACAAACGCAAGTGCATGACGGCAGATGCAGGTGGCCGATCGAATGCACGAGAGCGGGCGATGCAAATATAAGTACAAAAGAGAGTGTCGTCACGAACTCAATAAATTATTGCTGGCCAAACTTCTTTCCGGCGGGTGCTTGACCCGACACTAACAGTGATGTTTTTCCGGTTTAGCCGGTTTTATCTCTAAATTAGCGATGATTTTCTAGCCGTATTTATCGCTAAATTAGCGATGATTTTCTAGCGGTTTTATCGCTAAATTATTTATCGTTTTTATTGCTAAATTAGCGATGATTTTCAAGCGGTTTTTAGCGCTAACACTGATGATTTTCTAGCCGGTTTTACCGCTAATAGTGATGATTTTCTAGCCGTATGTACCGCTAAATAAGCGATGAATTTCAAGCGGTTTTAGCGCTAACAGTGATGTTTTTCTAGCCGTTTTTATAGCTAATTTAGCGATAATTTTCAAGCGGTTTTTAGCACTAACACTGATGATTTTCTAGCCGGTTTTATCGCTACGAGTGATGATTTTCTAGCCGGTTTTATCGCTAAATTAGCGATGATTTTCTAGCGGATTTTAGCGCTAACAGTGACGATTTTCTATCCGTATTTATCGCTAAATTAGCGATGATTTTCTAGCGGTCTTCAGCGCTAACAGTGATGATTTTCTAGCCGTTATTATCGAGTCCGGGAGAGAGCGAGACAAACGCAAGTGCATGACGGCAGATGCAGGTGGCCGATCGAATGCACGAGAGCGGGCGATGCAAACATAAGTACAAAAGAGAGTGACGTCACGAACTCAATAAATTATTGCTGGCCAAACTTCTTTCCGGCGGGTGCTTGACCCGACACTAACAGTGATGTTTTTCCGGTTTAGCCGGTTTTATCTCTAAATTAGCGATGATTTTCTAGCCGTATTTATCGCTAAATTAGCGATGATTTTCTAGCGGTTTTAGCGATAGAATTGACGATTTTCTATCCGGTTTTATCGCTAAATTAGCGATGATTTTCTAGCGGTTTTAGCGATACAAGTGATGATTTTCTATACGATTTTATCGCTAAATTACAATGACTTTCTATCGGTTTTTAGCGCTAACACTGATGATTTTCTAGCCGGTTTTACCGCTACGAGTTATGATTTTCTAGCCGGTTTTATCGCTAAATTAGCGATGATTTCTAGCAGTTTTTAGCGCTAACAGTTGTAACGTCCTGGTTCTGATCGGGAGCACGCACTGTCTATTGCCGGCCTAGCTCAGGGCCAGGGGAGGGTTCTTGTGCTTCCCCAAATCAGGGTTACCAAATAAAAGAAGTCTTCGACAGTGCTAAATAAAGGGGGTGGCCAAAGTTGTGGGGGAATAGGGAATGAGAATACCAGCTTGGAGAACTCAGGTGTAATAGATCTCCTCTTTACCCGCCCTTCCTTGTTGCACCATTATCATTGGGCAACCCATGTTGCATTAGCTTGTCTCTGGAAACCCCACTGAAATATTTAGACGCGATTCATTATATCTTCATTACTTCAATATATTCAACATGGGCATTTCAGCGTTTTGTTCATTATTCCTAATATAATAACATTCTAATCCTAACTCAATATTATTAGTTCAAAGCAAAAACCTTACAGCGATCCATTTAAGAATTTACGTTGTTTTGAATTTACAAAATTAAGGAATTTAATCTACTTTATGATTTTTAATTGAACTGACTTTACTCCATCCTTAATATTCATATACATATATCTTGTTTATATTTCACTCTAAGACATATTCTTCAAATTGTTGCGGCTATGCCGTACTTACAGCTTGTCCCTCGATGTCAGCAGGCCTGTCGACTTCCGATGCAGCTATATGTATATTCTAAATCAAAGTCTTACTACATAATAAGATATATATATATGTAAATATTAAGGGATGTGGTACATGATTAAATTACGAAGGCAAAATTTTGGAAAACTTAAAAGTAATAGAAATTAACAATAATGATTCAAAATGCTATGCCATTTTACATTTTCTACAGTGGCAGAGCTAGTTTGGCAAACAAAACTATGTGCTTCGCAAGTTAGCGATTTTCGTTATAGATTCTTATCTTGGGGAAATAACGGATCTATGGCCGCAGCATGGTAGAGAGCAGACTCCAATCCTCGAGAGTGTTAACGTTTAGGCGGGAGAAAAGGGGGGGGTTGATTCCAAGCCTCATGGAAACCTCGTGTTCCTTATGTAATATCAGAGACGTGCAGGGGGGGTGAGTTTTATATAACCTCCGTTACATTTTCTCCAAATCGATCCTCTGCAGCATTATTTTCTTCTATCGGCTTCTTATTTTCTTTCTTCGCTAATATACGTTTGTATAAGCTCGGCCAAATACCAGGCCACCATGGCACTGTGAAATACACGGTTGTAAGAACCGACACAAGAATTGCAATTTTCTTTCTCACCTGATTTGGCCGAGCCAATTTGAAGAATTTAAACTGCAACTCTCAATTGCACTTCAAACTGGTTTGGACTGATTTTGGTCTAAGAGGCAATAATTCACTGGTGATTTAAATATATTTATTGGGGAGCACGTGTAATGACGTAATACCACGTGATTAGCGTAAAGTCTAGTAAAAATCGTTGGTCTTAATAAACCATCCGCGAAAGTCCAAGTGTGGTTCGAAAGTGAAGCGGGGCTTATCTTTGAAACCTAACCCAAGCCTACTTGAATATGCATCTTCCAGGGAGCTTTAACGGGTTCAATTAATTGCATGGGAATGAATGGGATGACAAGCATGCATTTTTGGAGACCACTGGAATCTGGACAATGGGACGGACTGCAATTTTTTTGTCTTAAAACCTGCTCAAAAAAGTCACCCTCACACCCACAGGTTAGAATGAAAAATCTATTTTTCGGCTCAAAGCTGAAAAAAGGGTGAACTTTACCAAATATCTTTAGCGTGAAAGGTTCCTAATTCTTTCCCAGACAAGTCTTCTAGTAAATACAGTGATTGTCCGCACTTTTTCTTTACACGGACTTTTACTCCAACTGGTGCTAGCTTAGCATTGAAATTATCTGCTGCATTGCTAAGCTTAAAGTTTCGTTTCGTCACTATCTGTCCAATTTCAAATGTCCTGTGATGGCTTCGCAAATCATAGGTACGTTTGTTGGTCTGATAAGCTTTCTGCATATATTTTTGAATGTCGCCTCGAATATTACAAAACTGGTCTATCCGATTAAAGGTAGTGGATCCCTCCTTCATTAATCCCAATTTCTCTAAAAGTTGGTAATCTTTACCATGAGTAATCATGTTTTGTCCAAAAACTGCTAAATATGGGGGCATTCCAATGGACTGATGTAGATTATTACGCAAGGCGCTATTAATGCTACTCAAGTACTTATCCCATTCCCTCTGATCGGACTGAATGTAGGATCTTAACGCCGCGTTAATAGATCTATTAACTCGTTCTGCCGCGTTGGACTGAGGAGCGTATGCTGCCGTGCATACATGTTGAACTCCGTAGCGATTCAAAAATGCTGAGAAATCGTTTCCCTTAAATTGTCTACCATTGTCAGTAACAACAACCTGTGGAACTCCAAAACAATCAAAAATATCCTCTTTAAGGATTTTAAAAACTACCTCAGATGTAAATTTCTTTACCGCCTTTAAGAAGGTGAATTTTGTGAAGTGATCTAGAATTATGAGTATTCCTATATGTCCTTTTTTAGTTCTAGGAAAAGGACCAATAAAATCGAGATATAGTCTCTGAAAAGGTCTCTCGCTTTTAGTTTGATGTCCCATTGGAATTTTCATTTTCTGGGTGGGGTGTTTGCACGTTTGACATACCTCACATTGGCGAATGTAGTCGCGAACATTTATAACCATTCCTGGCCATGAGAAAGTTCTGCGAATTCTCTCTAAGCACTTTGCCATGCCACAATGCGAAGAGGATGGTTGATCATGAGCGGCTTTAATAACTTGTGTCCTCAATTCTCTTGGGACTACTAATTTCCAGCTCTGATCGTCTTGATCCAGATCGCCTCTAGAAAAGTTACAACGATGATAGAGCAAGTTGTCAACTACCTGATAATCGGGCATGTTATTTGCAACTATTTTGTCGATAAGTTCTTTATATTCCGAAGACTGGAACGCATCGGAAGAAAGATCTATCTCGGGCCATACTTCGATGTCTATATTGGCAACGTTAACTTCTCCTTCGAAAGATCGAGAGATGGCATCGGCTACAACATTTTCACTTCCCTTTCGGTGCTCTATGGTCAACTGGTATCCTTGCAGTTTCATGGCCCATCTTTCTAGTCTACCTCTCAAGTCGTTCTTTTTCATTAACCAACTTAAACTAGCATGATCGGTGATTACTTTGAAGGGGTGTCCTTCGATGTACATTCTGAATCTATCAATGGCTAAAACTACCGCTAAACACTCTAATTCGGTTACCGAATAATTTCGTTGAGCCTTGTTAAGCTTTTTGGACATGTAACTAATTGGTCGTTCGTATCCGTTTTCGTCACATTGTGCCAATAAGCCTCCTACTCCATAGATGGATGCATCGCACTGAATAATGAAAGGTTTGTCGTAATTGGGACTAATTAATACTGGGGATGAGCATAATTTGTCTTTAATGGCTTGGAAAGAGTTTTGTGCTTCTTCATTCCATGTTAAAGTTTTTCCTTTCAATAATTCTGTGAGTGGAAAAACAATTGTCGAATACTGTGGTATGAACCTCTGATACCAACCGGTCATGCCCAAGAATCGGCGTAATTGTTTCTGCGTTGAAGGGACTGGATAGTCTGATATTGCACGGACTTTGTCGTTGTTCGGTTGAAGAGTGCCCTCTCCTACTACATATCCTAAATATTCCACTCTAGATAAGCCGAATTGGCTTTTAACTATATTGATGGTCAACCCTGCCTTGCGTAAATGGGAAGCAACTGCGGTTAAGTGAGTCAGGTGTTCATCAAACGTAGAAGACAACACCAATAAGTCGTCTAGGTACACCATCACGTGAGACTTTAATTGATATGGTATAACCTGATCCATTAATCTGCACATCGTTTGAGGTGCATTGCACAACCCAAAAGGCATGCGCTTAAACTGATATAGCGGTCGATTTGGGACAACAAAAGCGGTTTTTGGTCGAGATTTTTCTTCCAAGGCAATTTGCCAAAACGCATCTTTTAAATCGATCTTTGACACACATCGAACTGCGGGCAGTCTACTCAATAGACCTTCTAAGTGTGGCATAGGATACGTATCCTTTGCGGTAACACTATTCAATTTTCTTGAATCCAGACAAAACCTTATCTTTCCTGGTTTTACTAATAGGACAATCGGTGAAGACCATTCCGATGGAGGTGCTTCTTCTATAATGTCTAATTCTAACATTCTGTCAATTTCACTACACAAAAGTTTCTCTTTGGCTGGCGATATAGGATAATATCGCTGCTTGATAGGACGCGTATCCTTTGTGTCGATTACGTGTTCTACCAGCTTTGTTAAACCTAATCCGTCACATTCAGATGTAGGAAATAGCTTAATGACAGTCTGTAACTTGCGGTGGTCTGTGGCTGATAAAGATAGTTTGTCGTTACTCGTTTCTATCGCTTGCACCTCGGGAAGATTGGGTTCATAGTTGATAGAAATTCCGAATTGATCCCAAAAGTCAACTCCACATATTAGGTCTAGTGAAATAGAAGGAACAATTAAAAACTCAAAATTGTTTTGAAAGTTGTTGTATACCAATGGTATTACTATTGAACCATAAATTTCTTGACGTTTCCCATCTGCTGTACATACTCTTCCTCTTCGTTTTATATATTGCTTTGAATCTACGATTTTTTTTGCTAATTCTCCGCCTATGATGCTTTTGTTTGCCCCACTATCTAATAAAGCATAGTAAGGTTGATCAAAAATGTGAAGCTTAACAAATGGACGATTATCTTGACCATTTCGTGTAAGGCTCGAGACTTTATACATTGTGGACTTCTTCAAACTGTTCCAAAATTCGCGCATTCGCCTGGCTGAGCGTGAATTACGGTATTTCATTGAAAACAATTCAGATCTTCTTAACTCATATTCTTTAAGTCTAATGTGATACGGCTTTATAATTTTAGGACTAATTTCTATGTCTAACAGTTCTGGTTGGACTGGATTTAAAAGTAGGGTTTTATTTTCGTTTGAATCTATTTGCGGACATCCCTCTGGTGTGAATTGCGGATGTCCTGTGGACCGTTTCCCGAATGCGGATTACATTTAATACATTTTGGTCGATAGGTATCTAAAGCTCCACATCCGTAGCAAAACACACGCCGAGGTTTAAGACAATCTAAATACCTGTGACCTGGATCATCACAATTCCAGCACTTCATGGACGTTGTCTTTATTGCAAACACCTTTTGGCTGTCTGTCTCTAAGTCCGAAACTTCATCTTGTTGGTCCTCTATAGAGACGGCATTAATTGTACGTCTAAAATTATTTTGTGAATTCCCTTGCTTGTACTTATTGTTGCCAAAGAAGGCCTCATGTTTGTGACACTCTCTTCTCTCAACGCTGACAATGATGGGGTATCCACATGCAAAAGCTCATGATATAACTCTGGTCTTAGATTGTTTCTAACTTCTGCTACGATCTCTTCATCAGACAATGGTTCTCGTAAGGCATCAGTAATTGCAACCATGGCATCTAAGAATTCATCGAAACTCTCGTTTCGGCCCTGTTTCCGTCTACGTAAGGTATCTTTAATGTCTCTTTCTGTACGTTGATCTTTGTACCTCTCTCTTAATCTAGTGCATAAATCGAACCATGTGGTTTCCTCATTAGATCTATGACAACGCCAATAAAAATTCAATGCTGGTCCAGCAAAAAGCAAATGTCCAAATTTGTAAAGCAATACAAAATTTCCATTTAAACTTTGAGATGTTAAGCAGTTAACTCTATAAATAAAGTCTTCTACCGAGATATCGCTAAGCAGCCCTGTAAATTTGATATGCCAATTCGAAATAACATTAGCAGTTTTATCTGAGAAATCTCTAACAGGTTCTCTAACAGGCGAGTTATTATTACGTCTGTTACAATGATTGGATCGTGCTCCACTGTCTAAACTTATACGAGGATGGTTTAAGGGTGCAGGAAAATCCCATTCAAGTTGCGGTTCTTCTGGGTTTTTCTCGCGGAATACCGTTTAACGACAAGCTATTAAAAGCTGTACGAACTTCTTCGACAAGGTTGCTGCCATATTTATACGAAACGACTCCATAGAACTTGCTATCAATTGATGGATTCTTTCTTCGCTAATACCATTAGCATCGGCATTAGCCTGAGGATTTGTTACATCCTGACGCGATGTAGCTCCTAGACTCGTTCGAGGGTTTACATTTGCATTCGGCCTTTGGTGAGATCGGGTATTAGGTCTGTTTCTAGGAATGTTCCGGTAGTTGTGTTATTGTTTCCAACAGCTCTAGTTGTCCTAGAGGGGGGAACGTTCACTTCTGCATTTGTCGGATTCTGACTTTCAATCTGAGCTCGCTGACAAGCACTTCGACAGATCGGACAAGTTTCATTATTATCTAACCACGATAATATGCATTGGCGATGGAATCTGTGTTTACATGCAGTCTCCACATATTCTCCTTGATTATTGGTATCATTGCATATAGTGCAGCTTATTGTAGTATCTCTCTCACTGGACATTCTTGCTACCAAGTTTTCTAAACTGCGTCTGACTGCCATTATAAAATGTTTTGTTAGTAATTTATTTATTTGTTTTTCATTGTTGTTGGGGTTTTACTCCGAGACAAGCTAACTTCACTTTTCAGCTAAGGTATCTCTCATTCCTTTCATTTGGGTCTATTGAACTATTGTGTAAAACTGACAATTAAAAGAGAGTCTTGCTAAGAATGCTCAGCAAAGCTAATCTCGAATTCTAATTGTTTTCAGAAAATAATTTTAGGAATTACATTCAGTTGGTGTCGAATCGATATAAATTCAGAACGAAAAATCCAAAACTGATATTGTAAAGCCTAATGATATACAAGAAATAGATATATTTAATAAACGTGAGTCTTGGTCACTCGATTGGCTATCACCAAACGGTGTCATCCAAAGATTCTCTTGATTTAATTTGTGAACTTTTGGCCATGAGGATTTTTTTTTTTTTGTGGAACGGGGTGAAATTGTGAGGGATTGTATCTACATATCGTGCTTCACGCATGGTCATCTTGTACTATATACCTTGTAACCACGTGTTCCACGTTTGCCCACGTTGGCTCCACGGTTGGCTCCAACGTCGGCTCCACGAGTGGGCGCCATTTTATCTGTAACGTCCTGGTTCTGATCGGGAGCACGCACTGTCTATTGCCGGCCTAGCTCAGGGCCAGAGGGAGGGTTCTTGTGCTTCCCCAAATCAGGGTTACCAAATAAAAGAAGTCTTCGACAGTGCTAAATAAAGGGGGTGGCCAAAGTTGTGGGGGAATAGGGAATGAGAATACCAGCTTGGAGAACTCAGGTGTAATAGATCTCCTCTTACCCGCCCTTCCTTGTTGCACCATTATCATTGGGCAACCCATGTTGCATTAGCTTGTCTCTGGAAACCCCACTGAAATATTTAGACGCGATTCATTATATCTTCATTACTTCAATATATTCAACATGGGCATTTCAGCGTTTTGTTCATTATTCCTAATATAATAACATTCTAATCCTAACTCAATATTATTAGTTCAAAGCAAAAACCTTACAGCGATCCATTTAAGAATTTACGTTGTTTTGATTTACAAAATTAAGGAATTTAATCTACTTTATGATTTTTAATTGAACTGACTTTACTCCATCCTTAATATTCATATACATATATCTTGTTTATATTTCACTCTAAGACATATTCTTCAATTGTTGCGGCTATGCCGTACTTACAGCTTGTCCCTCGATGTCAGCAGGCCCTGTCGACTTCCGATGCAGCTATATGTATATCTAAATCAAAGTCTTACTACATAATAAGATATATATATATGTAAATATTAAGGGGATGTGGTACATGATTAAATTACGAAGGCAAAATTTTGGAAAACTTAAAAGTAATAGAAATTAACAATAATGATTCAAAATGCTATGCCATTTTACATTTTCTACAGTGGCAGAGCTAGTTTGGCAACAAAACTATGTGCTTCGCAAGTTAGCGATTTTCGTTATAGATTCTTATCTTGGGAATAACGGATCTATGGCCGCAGCATGGTAGAGAGCAGACTCCAATCCTCGAGAGTGTTAACGTTTAGGCGGGAGAAAAGGGGGGGGTTGATTTCCAAGCCTCATGGAAACCTCGTGTTCCTTATGTAATATCAGAGACGTGCAGGGGGGGTGAGTTTTATATAACCTCCGTTACATTTTCTCCAAATCGATCCTCTGCAGCATTATTTTCTTCTATCGGCTTCTTATTTTCTTTCTTCGCTAATATACGTTTGTATAAGCTCGGCCAAATACCAGGCCACCATGGCACTGTGAATACACGGTTGTAAGAACCGACACAAGAATTGCAATTTTCTTTCTCACCTGATTTGGCCGAGCCAATTTGAAGAATTTAAACTGCAACTCTCAATTGCACTTCAAACTGGTTTGGACTGATTTTGGTCTAAGAGGCAATAATTCACTGGTGATTTAAATATATTTATTGGGAGCACGTGTAATGGACGTAATACCACGTGATTAGCGTAAAGTCTAGTAAAAATCGTTGGTCTTAATAAACCATCCGCGAAAGTCCAAGTGTGGTTCGAAAGTGAAAGCGGGGCTTATCTTTGAAACCTAACCCAAGCCTACTTGAATATGCATCTTCCAGGAGCTTTAACGGGTTCAATTAATTGCATGGGAATGAAAGGGATGACAAGCATGCATTTTTGGAGACCACTGGAATCTGGACAATGGGACGGACTGCAATTTTTTTGTCTAAAACCTGCTCAAAAAAGTCACCCTCACACAGTGACGATTTTCTTTTCGTTTTTATTGCTAAATTATCGATGATTTCAGGCGTTTTTAGCGCTAACACTGATGGTTTTCTAGCCGGTTTAAGCGCTAACAGTGATGTTTTTCTAGCCGTTTTTATTGCTAAAATTAGCGATGATTTTCAAGCGGTTTTTAGCGCTAACACTGATGATTTTCTAGCCGGTTTTATCGCTACGAGTGATGATTTTCTATCCGTATTTATCGCTAAATTAGCGATGATTTTATAGCGGATTTTCGCGCAAACAGTGACGATTTTCTATCGTATTTATCGCTAAATTAGCGATGATTTTCTAGCGGTCTTCAGCGCTTACAGTGATGATTTTCTAGCCGTTATTATCGAGTCCGGGAGAGAGCGAGACAAAAGCAAGTGCATGACGGCAGATGCAGGTGGCCGATAGAATGCACGAGAGCGGGCGATGCAAACATAAGTACAAAAGAGAGTGACGTCACGAACTCAATAAATTATTGCTGGCCAAACTTCTTTCCGGCGGGTGCTTGACCCGACACTAACAGTGATGATTTTCTAGCCGGTTTTATCGCTACGAGTGATGATTTTCTAGCCGGTTTTATCGCTAAATTAGCGATGATTTTCCAGCGGTTTTAGCGATTGAAGGGATGATTTTCTATCCGGTTTTATCGCTAAATTACAATGATTTTCTATCGGTTTTTAGCGCTAACAGTGACGATTTTCTTGTCGTTTTTATTGCTAAATTAGCGATGATTTTCAAGCGGTTTTTACCGCTAACAGTAATGATTTTCTGACCGTTTTTTATCGCAAAATTAGAGATGATTTTCTAGCGGTTTTAGCGCTAACACTGATGATTTTCTAGCCGCTTTTATCGACAAATTAGCGATAATTTTCTAGCTGTTTTTAGCGCTAACAGTAATGATTTTCTGACCGTTTTTTATCGCAAAATTAGAGATGATTTTCTAGCGGTTTTTGCGCTTAGAGTGATGTTTTTCTAGCCGTTTTTATTGCTAAATTAGCGATGATTTTCAAGCGGTTTTTAGCGCAAACACTGATGATTTTCTATCCGTATTTATCGCTAAATTAGCGATGATTTTCTAGCGGTTCTAGCGCTAACAGTGACGATTTTCTAGCCGTTATTTTCGAGTCCGGGAGAGAGCGAGACAAACGCAAGTGCATGACGGCAGATGCAGGTGGCCGATAGAATGCACGAGAGCGGGCGATGCAAAAATAAGTACAAAAGAGAGTGACGTCACGAACTCAATAAATTATTGCTGGCCAAACTTCTTTCCGGCGGGTGCTTGATCCGACACTAACAGTGATGTTTTTCTAGCCGGTTTTATCTCTAAATTAGCGATGATTTTCTAGCCGGTTTTATCGCTACAAGTGATGATTTTCTAGCCGGTTTTATCGCTAAATTATCGATGATTTTCCAGCGGTTTAAGCGCTAACAGTGACGATTTTCTAGCCGGTTTTATCGCTAAATTAGCGACGATTTTCAAGCGGTTTTTAGCTCTAAACCTGATGATTTTCTAGCGGTTTTATCGCTAAGAGTGATGATTTTCTAGCCGTATTTAGCGCTAAATAAGCGATGAATTTCTAGCAGTTTTAGCGCTAACAGTGATGTTTTTCTAGCAGTTTTTATCGCTAAATTAGCGATGAATTTCTAGCGGTTTTAGCGCTAACAGTGACGATTTTCTTGCCGTTTTTATTGCTAAATTATCGATGATTTTCAAGCGGTTTTTAGCGCTAACAGTGATGATTTTCTAGCCGGTTTTATCGCTACGAGTGATGATTTTCTATCCGTATTTATCGCTAAATTAGCGATGATTTTTTAGCGATTTTCGCGCTAACAGTGACGATTTTCTATCCGTATTTATCGCTAAATTAGCGATGATTTTCTAGCGGTCTTCAGCGCTAACAGTGATGATTTTCTAGCCGTTATTATCGAGTCCGGGAGAGAGCGAGACAAACGAAGTGCATGACGGCAGATGCAGGTGGCCGATCGAATGCACGAGAGCGGGCGATGCAAACATAAGTACAAAAGAGAGTGACGTCACGAACTCAATAAATTATTGCTGGCCAAACTTCTTTCCGGCGGGTGCTTGACCCGACACTAACAGTGATGTTTTTCTAGCCGGTTTTATCTCTAAATTAGCGATCATTTTCTAGCCGTATTTATCGCTAAATCAGCGATGATTTTCTAGCGGTTTTAGCGATAGAATTGACGATTTTCTATCCGGTTTTATCGCTAAATTAGCAACGATTTTCTATCCGGTTTTATCGCTAAATTAGCGACGATTTTCAAGCGGTTTTTAGCGCTAAACCTGATGATTTTCTAGCCGGTTTTATCGCTACGAGTGATGATTTTCTATCCGTATTTATCGCTAAATTAGCGATGATTTTTTAGCGGATTTTCGCGCTAAGAGTGATGATTTTCTATCCGTATTTATCGCTAAATTAGCGATGATTTCTACCAGTTTTTAGCGCTAACAGTGACGATTTTCTTGTCGTTTTTATTGCTAAATTATCGATGATTTTCAGGCGGTTTTTAGCGCTAACACTGATGGTTTTCTAGCCGGTTTAAGCGCTAACAGTGATGTTTTTCTAGCCGTTTTTATTGCTAAATTAGCGATGATTTTCAAGCGGTTTTTCAAGCGGTAACACTGATGATTTTCTAGCCGGTTTTATCGCTACGAGTGATGATTTTCTATCCGTATTTATCGCTAAATTAGCGATGATTTTTTAGCGGATTTTCGCGCTAACAGTGACGATTTTCTATCCGTATTTATCGCTAAATTAGCGATGATTTTCTAGCGGTCTTCAGCGCTTACAGTGATGATTTTCTAGCCGTTATTATCGAGTCCGGGAGAGAGCGAGACAAAAGCAAGTGCATGACGGCAGATGCAGGTGGCCGATAGAATGCACGAGAGCGGGCGATGCAAACATAAGTACAAAAGTGTAATAGGCTTGTAGCAACTAGTTTTGCCTAGGAGGTTTGGGAGCGACTGATTGTCAAACTTTCTAGCGAAACGGGCAGGTTTTTAGTGGCAGCGCTGCTCCCCAGCGAGAGAAATGGGTGGAGAAATTTAGGACCGGGTAAACTAGGTAAAATCTTCCGAATAGCGGGCACGGGGTTCCTCGTAGCTCGCGGCTGGAAGCCCTTTCTTTTCCCATCCGGACCTCATCCAGAAAGGTAGCTTAAAACCCCAGAAGAAAAGTGAAATAAAAGGTCTTTGTGTAAAGGCATTTGTGTAAAGAAAAGTTAAAAGCGTTTGCCTAAGAAAAGTGTGAACTATTAAACTAGTGCGAATCAATAATAATTTCTGTGGTTGGCGCAGAGTCAAGAGGTAAGCGTGCGGGGGAGGAATTAGCTATTATAAGAGAGGAGGTTTTAACGCCGCGTACTTTGCTTAGGTTGGAGGAACACCGCTCCCTAAGTCAGGAACCCTAGACGAAGAAGCAAAGCTTCGGGACTGGAGCAGTTCGCGTTCTCAAGCCCACGGAGTCGGCGTGATTCCGGAATTATCGTGGTCCCTGGTGCGGGGGCTCGTCGCGAAATCTTCTAATTGGCGAACCGTCCCAGTCGGCGACTTTTACACCTTCCGCTGATTACGCGAGGGGAAAGGAAAAGAGAAAAAAAAAAACCTAAATTCGGCGTGATTTGTAGTGCTTAAGTGTAGTTTAAGTAGTTAATATTGTGAATTCATAATTATTATTAATTATTAATATTGTGCCTAAGTCATGCAGTTTTAAATAGGCTCAAAAAAAAGTAACCGCTGCCAAAAAGCCCCTCTCCCTCTGCTCGTCAAAGCCCCAAACGCAACGAAAAAGAAACTAAAGAAAAGCTCCAATCGTCTCATATGACACTCCGAGACTAGATGTAGGAGTAAGGGAGACAGACGGAGGTGCAAGGGAGCCGTTGCGGTTTCGCCAAAAAGCGAGAAGGCGAGAACACGCGGTGCATCCCAGTGGAGAGTGAGGGATAGAGCATAGCTCCCCAATGGTCCACTGGGGTCATTGAACTTTGGTAGAGCGGAGAGTGAGAGAGTAATATCAGTGTGTTGACCAGCTGAGTTGAGCTTAGGATAAGTGATTTTGTTATTGTAAACTAGTAAAGTAATATTTTGAATTTAGGGATTAATTTTAATTATGGTAAAGTAAGGAAAAAGTGAAAAAGCGGCAAAATGTCCCTAATTCGGGAAAAAAACCCATATTATGTGCTGATCGAATTCTAGAATTATTATTATTATTTTTGGTGTGCGATGATCATTTTTTTTCACAGCGCAGCAGCCTTAGAAAGCTTTCGACGGTGGATGGCGTAATAAAAAGAGTGAGTGAGATTTTTCATCTATAATTATAAAAGTGTCAGATAATGATAATAATGATAATGAGAGCCATATTAAATTGAAGTAACTTTTTTTTATTACTCTTAATTAATTTTTGCTAAGCGACCACGCTTTACCATGGTTAGCAATTGAACCCTAGGATTAATATATTTTTTTTTGAGATAATTTTTTTCGAATTCCTTTCTTTTAATTTAAATATTTTTATTATTTTATTAATCAGTAGTTTAATTATGCACATGAAATTTATAACCCCCAATACTATATCAAGTCCATTTTAGCGGTAATAAATAATTTTATAATGTCTGTGTAAAAACAAAATTTTTTGATTTCGTAAACCCGCCTCAGTAGCGCTTGCCGAAGAAGGGATCATGGGAAAACCGGTATTTAGGAGAAGCATGATCACGGTAGGGAGGGCGACACTAGCTCCTATTACATCAAGGAGCGATCCGACCAACTTTGCAAATTTGTGTCTTCCTGTTTTTTTTCTGTTCTTTGTTGGTAGTTTGTCACAGTTCACGGTCTAGCTCGTCCGGTAGCTTATCTCGTCATTATTAGTACGCACGTTTCATAAATTAAATAATTTTCATTCCTGACAAGGCACCCCTTTATTTTGGCCAAAACCCCAAACACCACGCCACCGACGAGCCAGAGCCGGAACAGTTAACGTGCGGGTCAAATCGGGGAAATATCATCCAGCCGGGTATTCGTTACACGTTACAGTAATGAATCATAATTATGAAGGAATAATTATTATTTTGGCGCCCAATCGTGAAGCTAGATTTTTTTTGGAAAAGTTTTAAAGAATATTAAGTCTAGGAAACTCACTAAAATTTAGACCGTAACTGTTTCTTGCTATAATCAAAATTTAACTAACTTTAATTTCTCCTCAACGACTAAATTGGGTCAGTTGTCAAAAGTTAGGTGGGGGAGACATCACCTTACTTAGCGGCAACTATCTAGTTTCTTGCACGTCCTTTTGTCATTTTTGGTTCCTGGATCGTCATTTGGAAAACAGGATGATCAGCCTTAGGCAGATATCCTGTCCAGTGACATGTGGGTTCAAAAGTGACGACTGGAGGAGAAAAAAGTAGAGGGCTAACGGAGTCATAGGATTGGGATTCAGTTGCTAAGCTGCTAGCAGCTGGCTACGGACCACTTAGTCTCAGTAATAGCTCCCCATTTCTTTGTTTATTTTTCTTTTCCTCTTTTCATAACTAATCTTTGGTTATTCTTGAAGAGCTATATAAGACGCTTGGAATGCACGTTGACTTTACTTCAAAGTAGAGCTCGTGACCACGGATAAAAGCTCTGTTGAAAACCAATTCTTTAGGTATAAACGAGCGATTGATTTGCATGGAGAACATGAGGAGTCATATTACACATATGTTTTCATGTCCACAAATCATTGTTTGTTTTCAGTCTACTTTCTTATTTTATTTACATTTTTGTGAAGACGGTCGATAGCTGGCAGCGTTACTGAGTGCGTAGGTAGAAGAAATCAAAATTACGTTTAAATTGCAATTATCAATATTTTATCACAGAATTCATACTATTTTATTTATATTTAATTATTTATTATTTATTATTTATTTATTTATTTATTTATATAAAAACCTTTACTATATATTATTATTTACCCTTTATTATTCCCTCATTCATTATTGGTATTAGTTATTGGATTTTAAAAAAAAGTAATCGTAGACATTAATGGGTCTGGATCGATCGCCTCAAAAAGAGGAACTTCCTCCTAGTTCTGAGTGCAGATTATGTAACTCTGAGATCAGGGCAGCTGATAGCTATAAAACCAAGTGTCAGCATGTATTTCATAAAGCGTGCTTTAGGACACATTTAGCAGTCAAAAGGACTTGTCCGATTTGTGAGTCAATTTGTATCGATCAACGTATTTCACAGCCTCCGACTTCAGCAATTCAAACTAGGCAGCGTACAAGGCTAGAAACAATTTCGCGTAGTGGAAGCGAGTTGGACTTGACAGCTTCTACCAGTCAGGAGCGGTCTAGGCAGGATCATATTACAGTCTGTAATACACCAGTAGAAGAAATGAGCCAAATCACAACAGAAATTTCTGCAGCCGTAAAGGCAATGCAAAACGAGCTACTAACTCAGCTCACTGAGAGGATGGCCAACCTAATACAGACAAATGTTGAAGCGCAAATGAGCAATATAGACCAGCAAAGAGCCACGGTAAATCCTAATACAAGTAGGAATTCCTCCCTAGAGCAGGTTTTGGGAATTAATATGCCACCCACAGAGCAGTATTCAGTTCCACAGAGACCCTCTAGCTCCAGATCCCTAAACTCGGATTTAGCACAGAGACCCGACAAAGTGGGGCATATATTATCAAACTGGAAATTAAGGTTTTCGGGATCGTCAGATACTATAGGAGTAGATAGTTTTATCTACAGAGTCGAGGCTCTGACACACCAGACATTAGAGGGAAATTTCTTACTCTTATGCGGAAATGCGAACATGCTATTCGAAGGAAAGGCCTCAGATTTCTTTTGGCGTCATCATAAGGCTGTTGGAGTGGTGCGATGGCAAGAGCTTTGTGCAGCCTTAAGGAAGCAATTCAGGGATTCAAGAACAGATGTAGATATCCGTCAAATGATAAGGGACAGAAAGCAGAGAGATAAGGAATCATTTGAAAGCTTTTATGATTCCATTTTAAAGCTTACTGACAGACTTAGCAAGCCCATATCCGACGAAACTCTAGTGGAAATAGTGCGGCGTAATTTACGTCCAGAAATCCAGCATGAGATTCTGAATTTAAGCTTCGAGTCCATGGAGAATTTAAGGGATACGGTTAGGAAAAGGGAATTCTTTATAGAAGAGATGCGTAAACACCACGGTTACCAAAAACCACTCCAGTTAAGAAAACCTATTAGTGAACTTTGCGAAGAGGCAGAAGGCGACGATGCAGTAGAATTTGGGGAAGATGAGCTTCAAGAGGAGATAGGAGCATTTTCCTTGGTATGTTGGAACTGCAGAAAGGAAGGGCATAGATACCAAGATTGCGCATCAAAAAGGAAAATCTTTTGTTATGGTTGTGGCCTTCCCAACGCTTACAAACCCTCTTGTGAAAGATGTACAAAAAACTCCCACAGGAACACTGCAACACCGCGTTCCAAGGCCAGTGTTCCCAACCGACAGTCAGGCTTGGAGGACCAGCATTAGTAAGAGGGGAGGGAGCGCTTAGTGTAGAAAATCCACCTTCCGAAGATTTGGGATTGCAAGTCTGGCATACGAAGCTGGAAAAGTTCCGAACATTAAAATTGCCAATACTAAAGAACGAGGCTAGGTTTGTCTCGCGAAATAGTCGGCGTCAAAAAAATTACTGGAGGACAATAAAAGAAATTGCTAGTATTAGGAAAAATGGTGGCGACAATAGGCCTTATGCAGAGGTTACGTTGCTAGAAAAGAAAAGAAGAGGGTTGCTAGATACAGGCGCTGCTATATCGTGTATAGGTGGGCAGCTGGCTGAGGAGTATATATGCAGTAGAAAGCCTTTTAAAAAGGTTTTAGCTGGTGCATGTACTGCCGATGGAAACAAGCAACAAATAATAGGTAAATTTAAGACAGAGATAGAATATAAAGGAATTAAAAGGGAATTAGAATTTCATATAATCCCCTCTCTAAGGCAAGATATTTATTTAGGAATAGATTTTTGGACAGCTTATGAGCTGTTGCCGCCAACCCTAGCTATCTCCGAGATCTCAGGAGATGCGGAACAGCACTCGATATCAAGATGGCAGCAACTTAAATTAGAAAAAGTTATTAAAAGCTTTCCATCATTTGCGATATCGGGACTGGGTAGGACCTCCGTTTTAAGCCATGCAATAGACACGGGGTCAGCGAAGCCCATTAAGCAACGGCATTTCCCAGTATCGCCGGCCATTGAAAAATTGCTATATGCCGAGGTAGATAGGATGCTAAAACTTGGGGTTATTGAGGAGTCCGACAGTCCGTGGTCTTCGCCAGTAGTACTGGTCCAAAAGCCAGGCAAAGTAAGAGTATGTCTCGATAGCAGAAAGGTTAACGCAGTGACGGAAAAGGATGCATATCCGCTTCCTCAGATCGATGGCATACTTAGCCGGTTACCTAAGGCAAATTTTATAAGTAGCCTTGACTTAAAAGACGCGTTTTGGCAAATCCCTTTGGATCCTCTATCGAAAGCGAAAACTGCATTCACTATACCAGGGAGGCCTTTGTATCATTATAAAGTTATGCCTTTTGGCCTCTGCAACGCTCCACAAACCATGACGAGGTTAATGGACAAGGTAATACCGGCATCACTCAGAAACGAAGTTTTTGTATACCTGGACGATTTATTGGTTATCTCCGATACGTTTGATAAGCATTTGGAAGTTTTGGAGACTGTAGCGAAACGGATCCGAGAAGCTAACTTAACCTTGAATGTGGAGAAGAGCAAGTTCTGTAGGAGAACCGTAAAATATTTGGGCCACATAATAGGTGAGGGTGGTATTCGAACGGACCCTGACAAAGTCTCGGCCATTACAAATTTTCCGTTACCAACATCACTCAAGGCGTTAAGAAGCTTTTTGGGATTAGCCGGTTGGTACAGGAAATTTATAAACAATTTTGCGTCAGTATCGGCTCCTTTGACCGATCTTTTACAAAACAAACGTAAATTTGTGATGACCCAAGAAGGTAAAGAGGCATTTGAGAAGTTGAAGGCTATGTTAGGAAGTGCGCCGGTATTACAGACCCCAGACTTTGAGAGACCCTTTTTCATACATTGTGATGCTAGTAAGACTGGAGTAGGAGGGGTCCTAGTGCAGAAGTCTATTAGTGGGGACGAATTACCTATAGCCTTTGTATCTAAGAAATTGAATAAAGCGCAAAGGAATTACACAGTTACAGAACAGGAGTGCCTTGCGGCTTTAGTAAGCATTAAAAAATTCCGAGCTTATGTCGAAGGACTTGAATTTACCGTCATCACGGATCACGCGTCCTTGAAGTGGCTGATGTCGCAGAATGATCTAAATACTAGATTGGCACGGTGGGCTTTAAAGTTACAAGGGTTTCGATTTGCAATCCAGCATCGTAAGGGCACGCTAAATGTTGTTCCTGATGCTTTGTCTAGAGTTGAGCATGAACAGATAGCGGCAATAGATTTTAAGAACGGGTTGCTGGTGGATATCGACTCAGAACATTTTAAGTCCGCTGAGTATATACAGTTAATGGAGGGAATTAAAAGTAATTTGGATAACTTTCCGGATCTGAGAATCGTGGATGCCTTGGTATATCGACGCACCGAACATTCGAAAGGCGAACTGCTCAATGATGCGTATGCGTGGAAATTGTGGATACCGAAGTCTATGATTCAGGAGGTGCTAAAGAAATCGCATGACGATCCATTAGCGTCTCACGGGGGTGTTCATAAAACGTTGGAGAGAATTCGACGATATTATTTCTGGCCAGGAATGGTGAATGACGTGAAGGACTACATTGCAGCCTGTGAAAGTTGTAGGGTGACTAAAGCACCGAATAGGGCGTTGAGGCCACCGATGGGAAAGGCAGTCGAGTCGCAGAGGTTTTTCCAGCGTCTCTACATTGATTTTTTAGGCCCTTATCCTAGGTCTCGTAGTGGGAATATAGGCATTTTTATTGTGCTTGACCATTATTCCAAATTCGTTTTTCTTAGAGCCGTGAAGAAACTTACAGCGGAGGTTGTACTAAAGTATTTAGAAGAGGATCTTTTTCACACCTTTGGTTTTCCTGAGAGCATTGTTTCCGATAATGGGTCGCAGTTTAGATCCGAGAAATTTCAAGGTATGCTTAGGAGTCATCGTATCACGCACACTTTAACTGCGGTGCACGCTCCTCAGGCTAATGCTTCGGAGCGGGTAAATCGCTCTGTGATTGCTGGCATTCGTGCTTATATTCGTAGCGACCAAAAGGACTGGGATGAAAATCTTAGTAAAATCAGCTGTGCGCTGAGGTCTGCAACTCATTCCGGTCTGGGATCCACACCTTACTATATGGTTTTTGGACAGCAGATGATTACATCTGGGGCAACATACTCCTTATTGAGGAAGTTGGCTATGCTAGAGGACAAAGCAGCTACTTTTAGCCGTGAGGACTCTCTAGAAGTAATCAGGAAGAAAGCAGCTGAAACATTGGGAAAACAGCATGAGAGGAATGAACGACATTACAACCTTAGGGCGCGAGAAGTATCTTACAAGGTTGGCCAGGAAGTATATCGGAGGAATTTTAAACAGAGCTGTTTCCAAGCAGGTTACAATGCTAAGCTGGCTCCCTTATTTGTAAAGGCTAGAGTGAGAAGGAAAATAGGGGGCTCAATTTACGAACTAGAAGATTTGAATGGAAAGCTTGTCGGTCGGTACCATGGCAAAGATATTCGTCAGGCTTAGCTACAAGCGATCAGCCTTGTGGGTTGAGAAGTTTAAATGCAACCCCAAGTCTGATTTTGGTCGGGGGGGATTTTGTAATAGGCTTGTAGCAACTAGTTTTGCCTAGGAGGTTTGGGAGCGACTGATTGTCAAACTTTCTAGCGAAACGGGCAGGTTTTTAGTGGCAGCGCTGCTCCCCAGCGAGAGAAATGGGTGGAGAAATTTAGGACCGGGTAAACTAGGTAAAATCTTCCGAATAGCGGGCACGGGGTTCCTCGTAGCTCGCGGCTGGAAGCCCTTTCTTTTCCCATCCGGACCTCATCCAGAAAGGTAGCTTAAAACCCCAGAAGAAAAGTGAAATAAAAGGTCTTTGTGTAAAGGCATTTGTGTAAAGAAAAGTTAAAAGCGTTTGCCTAAGAAAAGTGTGAACTATTAAACTAGTGCGAATCAATAATAATTTCTGTGGTTGGCGCAGAGTCAAGAGGTAAGCGTGCGGGGGAGGAATTAGCTATTATAAGAGAGGAGGTTTTAACGCCGCGTACTTTGCTTAGGTTGGAGGAACACCGCTCCCTAAGTCAGGAACCCTAGACGAAGAAGCAAAGCTTCGGGACTGGAGCAGTTCGCGTTCTCAAGCCCACGGAGTCGGCGTGATTCCGGAATTATCGTGGTCCCTGGTGCGGGGGCTCGTCGCGAAATCTTCTAATTGGCGAACCGTCCCAGTCGGCGACTTTTACACCTTCCGCTGATTACGCGAGGGGAAAGGAAAAGAGAAAAAAAAAAACCTAAATTCGGCGTGATTTGTAGTGCTTAAGTGTAGTTTAAGTAGTTAATATTGTGAATTCATAATTATTATTAATTATTAATATTGTGCCTAAGTCATGCAGTTTTAAATAGGCTCAAAAAAAGTAACCGCTGCCAAAAAGCCCCTCTCCCTCTGCTCGTCAAAGCCCCAAACGCAACGAAAAAGAAACTAAAGAAAAGCTCCAATCGTCTCATATGACACTCCGAGACTAGATGTAGGAGTAAGGGAGACAGACGGAGGTGCAAGGGAGCCGTTGCGGTTTCGCCAAAAAGCGAGAAGGCGAGAACACGCGGTGCATCCCAGTGGAGAGTGAGGGATAGAGCATAGCTCCCCAATGGTCCACTGGGGTCATTGAACTTTGGTAGAGCGGAGAGTGAGAGAGTAATATCAGTGTGTTGACCAGCTGAGTTGAGCTTAGGATAAGTGATTTTGTTATTGTAAACTAGTAAAGTAATATTTTGAATTTAGGGATTAATTTTAATTATGGTAAAGTAAGGAAAAAGTGAAAAAGCGGCAAAATATCCCTAATTCGGGAAAAAAACCCATATTATGTGCTGATCGAATTCTAGAATTATTATTATTATTTTTGGTGTGCGATGATCATTTTTTTTCACAGCGCAGCAGCCTTAGAAAGCTTTCGACGGTGGATGGCGTAATAAAAAGAGTGAGTGAGATTTTTCATCTATAATTATAAAAGTGTCAGATAATGATAATAATGATAATGAGAGCCATATTAAATTGAAGTAACTTTTTTTTATTACTCTTAATTAATTTTTGCTAAGCGACCACGCTTTACCATGGTTAGCAATTGAACCCTAGGATTAATATATTTTTTTTTGAGATAATTTTTTTCGAATTCCTTTCTTTTAATTTAAATATTTTTATTATTTTATTAATCAGTAGTTTAATTATGCACATGAAATTTATAACCCCCAATACTATATCAAGTCCATTTTAGCGGTAATAAATAATTTTATAATGTCTGTGTAAAAACAAAATTTTTTGATTTCGTAAACCCGCCTCAGTAGCGCTTGCCGAAGAAGGGATCATGGGAAAACCGGTATTTAGGAGAAGCATGATCACGGTAGGGAGGGCGACACTAGCTCCTATTACATCAAGGAGCGATCCGACCAACTTTGCAAATTTGTGTCTTCCTGTTTTTTTTCTGTTCTTTGTTGGTAGTTTGTCACAGTTCACGGTCTAGCTCGTCCGGTAGCTTATCTCGTCATTATTAGTACGCACGTTTCATAAATTAAATAATTTTCATTCCTGACAAGGCACCCCTTTATTTTGGCCAAAACCCCAAACACCACGCCACCGACGAGCCAGAGCCGGAACAGTTAACGTGCGGGTCAAATCGGGGAAATATCATCCAGCCGGGTATTCGTTACACGTTACAAAAGAGAGTGACGTCACGAACTCAATAAATTATTGCTGGCCAAACTTCTTTCCGGCGGGTGCTTGACCCGACACTAACGATGATGTTTTTCTAGCCGGTTTTATCTCTAAATTAGCGATGATTTTCTAGCCGTATTTATCGCTAAATCAGCGATGATTTTCTAGCGGTTTTAGCGATAGAAGTGATGATTTTCTATCCGGTTTTATCGCTAAATTACAATGATTTTCTATCGGTTTTTAGCGCTAACAGTGACGATTTTCTTGTCGTTTTTATTGCTAAATTATCGATGATTTTCAAGCGGTTTTTAGCGCTAACACTGATGGTTTTTTTAGCCGGTTTTAGCGCTAACAGTGATGATTTTCTAGCCGTATTTATCGCTAAATTAGCGATGATTTCTAGCAGTTTTTAGCGCTAACAGTGACGATTTTCTAGCCGCATTTATCGCAAAATGAGCGATGATTTTTAAGCGGTTTTTAGCGCTTACACTGATGATTTTCTAGCCGTTTTTATCGCCAAATTAGCGATGATTTTCCAGCGGTTTTAGCGCTAATAGTGATAATTTTCTAGCCGGTTTTATCGCTAAATTAGCGATGATTTTCTAGCGGTTTTAGCGCTAACAATGATGTTTTTCTATCCGGTTTTATCACTAAATTATGGATGATTTTCTGTCGGTTTAAGCGCTAACAGTGATGATTTTCTTAGTCGTTTTTATTGCTAAATTAGCGATGATTTTCAAGCGGTTTTTAGCGCTAACAGTGATGATTTTCTAGCCGTTTTTATCTCTAAATTAGCGATGATTTTCTAGCCGTATTTATCGCTAAATCAGCGATGATTTTCTAGCGGTTTTAGCGATAGAATTGACGATTTTCTATCCGGTTTTATCGCTAAATTAGCAACGATTTTCTATCCGGTTTTATCGCTAAATTAGCGACGATTTTCAAGCGGTTTTTAGCGCTAAACCTGATGATTTTCTAGCGGTTTTTATCGCTAAGAGTGATGATTTTCTAGCCGTATTTATCGCTAAATTAGCGATGATTTCTAGCAGTTTTTAGCGCTCAAAGTTTCGATTTTCTTGTCGTTTTTATTGCTAAATTAGCGATGATTTTCAAGCGGTTTTTAGCGCTAACACTGATGATTTTCTAGCCGGTTTTATCGCTAAATTAGCGATGATTTTTTAGCTGATTTTCGCGCTAATAGTGACGATTTTATATCCGTATTTATCGCTAAATTAGCGATGATTTTCTAGCGGTTTTTAGCGCTAACACTGATGGTTTTCTAGACTGCTTCAGCGCTAACAGTGATGATTTTCTAGCCGTTATTATCGCTAACAGTGATGTTTTTCTAGCCGGTTTTATCTCTAAATTAGCGATGATTTTCTAGCCGTATTTATCGCTAAATCAGCGATGATTTTCTAGCGGTTTTAGCGATAGAAGTGATGATTTTCTATCCGGTTTTATCGCTAAATTACAATGATTTTCTATCGGTTTTTAGCGCTAACAGTGACGATTTTCTTGTCGTTTTTATTGCTAAATTAGCGATGATTTTCAAGCGGTTTTTAGCGCTAACACTGATGATTTTCTAGCCGGTTTTATCGCTACGAGTGATGATTTTCTATCCGTATTTATCGCTAAATTAGCGATGATTTTTTAGCGGATTTTCGCGCTAACAGTGATGATTTTCTAGCCGTTATTATCGAGTCCGGGAGAGAGCGAGACAAAAGCAAGTGCATGACGGCAGATGCAGGTGGCCGATAGAATGCACGAGAGCGGGCGATGCAAACATAAGTACAAAAGAGAGTGACGTCACGAACTCAATAAATTATTGCTGGCCAAACTTCTTTCCGGCGGGTGCTTGACCCGACACTAACAGTGATGTTTTTCTAGCCGGTTTTATCTCTAAATTAGCGATGATTTTCTAGCCGTATTTATCGCTAAATCAGCGATAGAATTGACGATTTTCTATCAGGTTTTATCGCTAAATTAGCCATGATTTTCTAGCGGTTTTAGCGATAGAAGTGATGATTTTCTATCCGGTTTTATCGCTAAATTACAATGATTTTCTATCGGTTTTTAGCGCTAACAGTGACGATTTTCTTGTCGTTTTTATTGCTAAATCATCGATGATTTTCAAGCGGTTTTTAGCGCTAACACTGATGGTTTTCTAGCCGGTTTTAGCGCTAACAGTGATGATTTTCTAGCCGTATTTATCGCTAAATTAGCGATGATTTCTAGCAGTTTTTAGCGCTAAATGAGGGATGATTTTTAAGCGGTTTTTAGCGCTAACACTGATGATTTTCTAGCCGTTTTTATCGCCAAATTAGCGATGATTTTCCAGCGGTTTTAGCGCTAATAGTGATAATTTTCTAGCCGGTTTTATCGCTAAATTAGCGATGATTTTCTAGCGGTTTTAGCGCTAACAGTGATGTTTTTCTATCCGGTTTTATCACCAAATTATCGATGATTTTCTGTCGGTTTAAGCGCTAACAGTGATGATTTTCTAGTCGTTTTTATTGCTAAATTAGCGATGATTTTCAAGCGGTTTTTAGCGCTAACACTGATGATTTTCTATACGGTTTTATCGCTAAATTAGCGATGATTTTCCAGCTGTTTTAGCGATAGAAGGGATGATTTTCTATCCGGTTTTATCGCTAAATTACAATGATTTTCTATCGGTTTTTAGGGCTAACAGTGACGATTTTCTTGTCGTTTTTATTGCTAAATTATTGATGATTTTTAAGCGGTTTTTTGCGTTAACACTGATGGTTTTCAAGCCGGTTTTAGCGCTAACAGTGATGTTTTTCTAGCAGTTTTTATTGCTAAATAAGCGATGATTTTCAAGAGGTTTTTAGCGCTAAAACTGATGATTTTCTAGCCGTATTTATCGCTAAATTAGCGATGATTTCTAGCAGTTTTTAGCGCTAACAGTGACGATTTTCTAGCCGTTTTTATCGCCAAATTAGCGATGATTTTCCAGCGGTTTTAGCGCTAACAGTGATAATTTTCTAGCCGGTTTTATCGCTAAATTAGCGATGATTTTCAAGCGGTTTTTAGCGCTAATAGTGATGATTTTCTAGCCGGTTTTATCGCTACGAGTGATGATTTTCTAGCCGTATTTATCGCTAAATTAGCGATGATTTCTAGCAGTTTTTAGCGGTAACAGTGACGATTTTCTATCCGTATTTATCGCTAAAATAGCGATGATTTTCTAGCGGTCTTCAGCGCTAACAGTGATGATTTTCTAGCCGTTATTATCGAGTCCGGGAGAGAGCGAGACAAACGCAAGTGCATGACGGCAGATGCAGGTGGCCGATCGAATGCACGAGAGCGGGCGATGCAAACATAAGTACAAAAGAGAGTGACGTCACGAACTCAATAATTTATTGCTGGCCAAACTTCTTTCCGGCGGGTGCTTGACCCGACACTAACAGTGATGTTTTTCTAGCCGGTTTTATCTCTAAATTAGCGATGATTTTCTAGCCGTATTTATCTTTTAATCAGCGATGATTTTCTAGCGGTTTTTAGCGCTAATAGTGATGATTTTCTAGCCAGTTTTATCGCTACGAGTGATGATTTTCTAGCCGTATTTATCGCTAAATTAGCGATGATTTCTAGCAGTTTTTAGCGGTAACAGTGACGATTTTCTAGCCGCATTTATCGCAAAATTAGCGATGATTTTCAAGCGGTTTTTAGCGCTAACACTGATGATTTTCTAGCCGGTTTTATCGCTACGAGTGACGATTTTCTATCCGTATTTATCGCTAAATTAGCGATGATTTTTTAGCGGATTTTCGCGCTTACAGTGACGATTTTCTATCCGTATTTATCGCTAAATTAGCGACGATTTTCAAGCGGTTTTTAGCGCTAATAGTGATGATTTTCTAGCCGGTTTTATCGCTACGAGTGATGATTTTCTAGCCGTATTTATCGCTAAATTAGCGATGATTTCTAGCAGTTTTTAGCGGTAACAGTGACGATTTTCTAGCCGCATTTATCGCAAAATTAGCGATGATTTTCAAGCGGTTTTTAGCGCTAACACTGATGATTTTCTAGCCGGTTTTATCGCTACGAGTGACGATTTTCTATCCGTATTTATCGCTAAATTAGCGATGATTTTTTAGCGGATTTTCGCGCTTACAGTGACGATTTTCTATCCGTATTTATCGCTAAATTAGCGACGATTTTCAAGCGGTTTTTAGCGCTAATAGTGATGATTTTCTAGCCGGTTTTATCGCTACGAGTGATGATTTTCTAGCCGTATTTATCGCTAAATTAGCGATGATTTCTAGCAGTTTTTAGCGGTAACAGTGACGATTTTCTAGCCGCATTTATCGCAAAATTAGCGATGATTTTCAAGCGGTTTTTAGCGCTAACACTGATGATTTTCTAGCCGGTTTTATCGCTACGAGTGACGATTTTCTATCCGTATTTATCGCTAAATTTGCGATGATTTTTTAGCGGATTTTCGCGCTTACAGTGACGATTTTCTATCCGTTTTTATCGCTAAATTAGCGATGATTTTCTAGCGGTCTTCAGCGCTAACAGTGATGATTTTCTAGCCGTTATTATCGAGTCCGGGAGAGAGCGAGACAAACGCAAGTGCATGACGGCAGATGCAGGTGGCCGATCGAATGCACGAGAGCGGGCGATGCAAACATAAGTACAAAAGAGAGTGACGTCACGAACTCAATAAATTATTGCTGGCCAAACTTCTTTCCGGCGGGTGCTTGACCCGACACTAACAGTGATGTTTTTCTAGCCGGTTTTATCTCTAAATTAGCGATGATTTTCTAGCCGTATTTATCGCTTAATCAGCGATGATTTTCTAGCGGTTTTAGCGATAGAATTGACGATTTTCTATCCGGTTTTATCGCTAAATTAGCAACGATTTTCTAGCCGTTTTTATCGCCAAATTAGCGATGATTTTCCAGCGGTTTTAGCGCTAACAGTGATAATTTTCTATCCGATTTATCGCTAAATTAGCGATGATTTTCTAGCGGTCTTCAGCGCTAACAGTGATGATTTTCTAGCCGGTTTTATCGCTACGAGTGACGATTTTCTATCCGTATTTATCGCTAAATTTGCGATGATTTTTAGCGGTTTTCGCGCTTACAGTGACGATTTTCTATCCGTTTTTATCGCTAAATTAGCGATGATTTTCTAGCGGTTTCAGCGCTAACAGTGATGATTTTCTAGCCGGTTTTATCGCTAAATTAGCGATGATTTTTCAGCGGTTTTAGCGCTAACAGTGATAATTTTCTAGCCGGTTTTATCGCTAAATTAGCGATGATGTTCTATCGGTTTTTAGCGCTAACAGTGACGATTTCTTGTCGTTTTTATTGCTAAATTATCGATGATTTTCAAGCGGTTTTTAGCGCTTACACTGATGATTTTCTAGCCGTTTTTATCGCTAAATTAGCGATGATTTTCTAGCAGTTTTTAGCGCTAACAGTGACGATTTTCTAGCCGTTTTTATCGCCAAATTAGCGATGATTTTCCAGCGGTTTTAGCGCTAACAGTGATAATTTTCTAGCCGGTTTTATCGCTAAATTAGCGATGATTTTCTAGCGGTTTTAGCGCTAACAGTGATGATTTTCTAGCCGGTTTTATCGCTACGAGTGATGATTTTCTAGCCGTATTTATCGCAAAATTAGCGATGATTTCTAGCAGTTTTTAGCGGTAACAGTGACGATTTTCTATCCGTATTTATCGCAAAATTAGCGATGATTTTCAAGCGGTTTTAGCGCTAACAGTGATAATTTTCTAGCCGGTTTTATCGCTAAATTAGCGATGATTTTCAAGCGGTTTTTAGCGCTAATAGTGATGATTTTCTAGCCGGTTTTATCCCTACGAGTGATGATTTTCTATCCGTATTTATCTCTAAATTAGCGATGATTTTCTAGCCGTATTTATCGCTAAATTAGCGATGATTTTTTAGCGGATTTTCGCGCTAACAGTGATGATTTTCTAGCGGTCTTCAGCGCTAACAGTGATGATTTTCTAGCCGTTATTATCGAGTCCGGGAGAGAGCGAGACAAACGCAAGTGCATGACGGCAGATGCAGGTGGCCGATCGAATGCACGAGAGCGGGCGATGCAAACATAAGTACAAAAGAGAGTGACGTCACGAACTCAATAATTTATTGCTGGCCAAACTTCTTTCCGGCGGGTGCTTGACCCGACACTAACAGTGATGTTTTTCTAGCCGGTTTTATCTCTAAATTAGCGATGATTTTCTAGCCGTATTTATCGCTTAATCAGCGATGATTTTCTAGCGGTTTTTAGCGCTAATAGTGATGATTTTCTAGCCAGTTTTATCGCTTCGAGTGACGATTTTCTATCCGTATTTATCGCTAAATTTGCGATGATTTTTTAGCGGATTTTCGCGCTTACAGTGACGATTTTCTATCCGTATTTATCGCTAAATTAGCGACGATTTTCAAGCGGTTTTTAGCGCTAATAGTGATGATTTTCTAGCCGGTTTTATCGCTACGAGTGATGATTTTCTAGCCGTATTTATCGCTAAATTAGCGATGATTTCTAGCAGTTTTTAGCGGTAACAGTGACGATTTTCTAGCCGCATTTATCGCAAAATTAGCGATGATTTTCAAGCGGTTTTTAGCGCTAACACTGATGATTTTCTAGCCGGTTTTATCGCTACGAGTGACGATTTTCTATCCGTATTTATCGCTAAATTTGCGATGATTTTTTAGCGGATTTTCGCGCTTACAGTGACGATTTTCTATCCGTATTTATCGCTAAATTAGCGACGATTTTCAAGCGGTTTTTAGCGCTAATAGTGATGATTTTCTAGCCGGTTTTATCGCTACGAGTGATGATTTTCTAGCCGTATTTATCGCTAAATTAGCGATGATTTCTAGCAGTTTTTAGCGGTAACAGTGACGATTTTCTAGCCGCATTTATCGCAAAATTAGCGATGATTTTCAAGCGGTTTTTAGCGCTAACACTGATGATTTTCTAGCCGGTTTTATCGCTACGAGTGACGATTTTCTATCCGTATTTATCGCTAAATTTGCGATGATTTTTTAGCGGATTTTCGCGCTTACAGTGACGATTTTCTATCCGTATTTATCGCTAAATTAGCGACGATTTTCAAGCGGTTTTTAGCGCTAATAGTGATGATTTTCTAGCCGGTTTTATCGCTACGAGTGATGATTTTCTAGCCGTATTTATCGCTAAATTAGCGATGATTTCTAGCAGTTTTTAGCGGTAACAGTGACGATTTTCTTGTCGTTTTTATTGCTAAATTATCGATGATTTTCAAGCGGTTTTTAGCGCTTACACTGATGGTTTTCTAGCCGGTTTTAGCGCTAACAATGATGTTTTTCTAGCCGTATTTATCGCTAAATTAGCGATGATTTCTAGCAGTTTTTAGCGCTAACAGTGACGATTTTCTAGCCGTTTTTATCGCCAAATTAGCGATGATTTCTAGCAGTTTTTAGCGCTAACAGTGACGATTTTCTAGCCGTTTTTATCGCCAAATTAGCGATGATTTTCCAGCGGTTTTAGCGCTAACAGTGATAATTTTCTAGCCGGTTTTATCGCTAAATTAGCGATGATTTTCAAGCGGTTTTTAGCGCTAATAGTGATGATTTTCTAGCCGGTTTTATCGCTACGAGTGATGATTTTCTAGCCGTATTTATCGCAAAATTAGCGATGATTTCTAGCAGTTTTTAGCGGTAACAGTGACGATTTTCTATCCGTATTTATCGCAAAATTAGCGATGATTTTCAAGCGGTTTTAGCGCTAACAGTGATAATTTTCTAGCCGGTTTTATCGCTAAATTAGCGATGATTTTCAAGCGGTTTTTAGCGCTAATAGTGATGATTTTCTAGCCGGTTTTATCCCTACGAGTGATGATTTTCTATCCGTATTTATCTCTAAATTAGCGATGATTTTCTAGCCGTATTTATCGCTAAATTAGCGATGATTTTTTAGCGGATTTTCGCGCTAACAGTGACGATTTTCTATCCGTATTTATCGCTAAATTAGCGATGATTTTCTAGCGGTCTTCAGCGCTAACAGTGATGATTTTCTAGCCGTTATTATCGAGTCCGGGAGAGAGCGAGACAAACGCAAGTGCATGACGGCAGATGCAGGTGGCCGATCGAATGCACGAGAGCGGGCGATGCAAACATAAGTACAAAAGAGAGTGACGTCACGAACTCAATAATTTATTGCTGGCCAAACTTCTTTCCGGCGGGTGCTTGACCCGACACTAACAGTGATGTTTTTCTAGCCGGTTTTATCTCTAAATTAGCGATGATTTTCTAGCCGTATTTATCGCTTAATCAGCGATGATTTTCTAGCGGTTTTTAGCGCTAATAGTGATGATTTTCTAGCCAGTTTTATCGCTTCGAGTGACGATTTTCTATCCGTATTTATCGCTAAATTTGCGATGATTTTTTAGCGGATTTTCGCGCTTACAGTGACGATTTTCTATCCGTATTTATCGCTAAATTAGCGACGATTTTCAAGCGGTTTTTAGCGCTAATAGTGATGATTTTCTAGCCGGTTTTATCGCTACGAGTGATGATTTTCTAGCCGTATTTATCGCTAAATTAGCGATGATTTCTAGCAGTTTTTAGCGGTAACAGTGACGATTTTCTAGCCGCATTTATCGCAAAATTAGCGATGATTTTCAAGCGGTTTTTAGCGCTAACACTGATGATTTTCTAGCCGGTTTTATCGCTACGAGTGACGATTTTCTATCCGTATTTATCGCTAAATTTGCGATGATTTTTTAGCGGATTTTCGCGCTTACAGTGACGATTTTCTATCCGTATTTATCGCTAAATTAGCGACGATTTTCAAGCGGTTTTTAGCGCTAATAGTGATGATTTTCTAGCCGGTTTTATCGCTACGAGTGATGATTTTCTAGCCGTATTTATCGCTAAATTAGCGATGATTTCTAGCAGTTTTTAGCGGTAACAGTGACGATTTTCTAGCCGCATTTATCGCAAAATTAGCGATGATTTTCAAGCGGTTTTTAGCGCTAACACTGATGATTTTCTAGCCGGTTTTATCGCTACGAGTGACGATTTTCTATCCGTATTTATCGCTAAATTTGCGATGATTTTTTAGCGGATTTTCGCGCTTACAGTGACGATTTTCTATCCGTATTTATCGCTAAATTAGCGACGATTTTCAAGCGGTTTTTAGCGCTAATAGTGATGATTTTCTAGCCGGTTTTATCGCTACGAGTGATGATTTTCTAGCCGTATTTATCGCTAAATTAGCGATGATTTCTAGCAGTTTTTAGCGGTAACAGTGACGATTTTCTAGCCGCATTTATCGCAAAATTAGCGATGATTTTCAAGCGGTTTTTAGCGCTAACACTGATGATTTTCTAGCCGGTTTTATCGCTACGAGTGACGATTTTCTATCCGTATTTATCGCTAAATTTGCGATGATTTTTTAGCGGATTTTCGCGCTTACAGTGACGATTTTCTATCCGTTTTTATCGCTAAATTAGCGATGATTTTCTAGCGGTCTTCAGCGCTAACAGTGATGATTTTCTAGCCGTTATTATCGAGTCCGGGAGAGAGCGAGACAAACGCAAGTGCATGACGGCAGATGCAGGTGGCCGATCGAATGCACGAGAGCGGGCGATGCAAACATAAGTACAAAAGAGAGTGACGTCACGAACTCAATAAATTATTGCTGGCCAAACTTCTTTCCGGCGGGTGCTTGACCCGACACTAACAGTGATGTTTTTCTAGCCGGTTTTATCTCTAAATTAGCGATGATTTTCTAGCCGTATTTCTCGCTTAATCAGCGATTTTCTATCCGGTTTTATCGCTAAATTAGCAACGATTTTCTAGCCGTTTTTATCGCCAAATTAGCGATGATTTTCCAGCGGTTTTAGCGCTAACAGTGATAATTTTCTATCCGTATTTATCGCTAAATTAGCGATGATTTTCTAGCGGTCTTCAGCGCTAACAGTGATGATTTTTCTAGCCGGTTTTATCGCTACGAGTGACGATTTTCTATCCGTATTTATCGCTAAATTTGCGATGATTTTTTAGCGGATTTTCGCGCTTACAGTGACGATTTTCTATCCGTATTTATCGCTAAGTTAGCGATGATTTTCTAGCGGTCTCCAGCGCTAACAGTGATGATTTTCTAGCCGTTATTATCGAGTCCGGGAGAGAGCGATACAAAAGCAAGTGCATGACGGCAGATGCAGGTGGCCGATCGAATTAGCGATGATTTTCTAGCGGTTTTAGCGATAGAATTGACGATTTTCTATCCGGTTTTATCGCTAAATTAGCAACGATTTTCTATCCGGTTTTATCGCTAAATTAGCGACGATTTTCAAGCGGTTTTTAGCGCTAAACCTGATGATTTTCTAGCGGTTTTTATCGCTAAGAGTGATGATTTTCTAGCCGTATTTATCGCTAAATTAGCGATGATTTCTAGCAGTTTTTAGCGCTAACAGTGACGATTTTCTTGTCGTTTTTATTGCTAAATTATCGATGATTTTCAAGCGGTTTTTAGCGCTAACACTGATGGTTTTCTAGCCGGTTTTAGCGCTAACAATGATGTTTTTCTAGCCGTTTTTATTGCTAAATTAGCGATGATTTTCAAGCGGTTTTAGCGCTAACACTGATGATTTTCTAGCCGGTTTTATCGCTACAAGTGATGATTTTCTATCCGTATTTATCGCTAAATTAGCGATGATTTTTTAGCGGATTTCCGCGCTAACAGTGACGATTTTCTATCCGTATTTATCGCTAAATTAGCGATGATTTTCTAGCGGTTTTAGCGATAGAATTGACGATTTTCTATCCGGTTTTATCGCTAAATTAGCAACGATTTTCTATCCGGTTTTATCGCTAAATTAGCGACGATTTTCAAGCGGTTTTTAGCGCTAAACCTGATGATTTTCTAGCGGTTTTTATCGCAAAGAGTGATGATTTTCTAGCCGTATTTATCGCTAAATTAGCGATGATTTCTAGCAGTTTTTAGCGCTAACAGTGATGATTTTCTAGTCGTTTTTATTGCTTTTTTTTTTTTGTTTATTAGACTTTGCTTTTATTTATTGGATCTTCTCTTAATTTTGAGACTAACAATAAGTTTTCAAATCTTAACATTAACATTTAACTAACAGTAAACTAAGACTGCATTCTGGTTGCACGTTCCTGAAGACGGTCGCTGGGTGGGTAGGTCATTCCGACGAAGTCGTGATTGGTTACTCAACCTTGTTAGACCTCTCGCCAGGTGGTTAGGGTGCGACAATAGCTTGCTAAAGTACTTTTCCTTCTGTTCTGCGATCACATCTTTGACTGGAAGAATGTTTAAGTCGCGATGTATGTTTTCGTTGCGAACGTACCAAGGTGCCCCGGTGATTGTTCTCAAGATCTTCGACTGAGCTCGCTGGACTATGTCAATATTGCTATTGCTGGCATTCCCCCATAACTGGGAGCCGTACATCCATATAGGTTTAAGTACCGAGTTATACAGCAGGACTTTATATTCAAGGCAAAGGGGAGACCGAACGTTGATAAGCCAATGAAGGCTGCTGGCTTTTAGCTTTAGGTGGGTTCTTTTAGCTTCTATGTGCCGACGCCATGTGAGTCTTCTATCGAGGTGTACTCCTAGATATGTTACCTCGTTTGCTTGCGGGCAGTTTTGCCTATTCAAGGTGAACGTAACGTGCTTGCATTTTTGTTCGTTTACTTTAATTCGCCAGTCTGATAGCCATTTTTCAAATGGCTATGGCATTTTGTTTTTATTGCTAAATTAGCGATGATTTTCAAGCGGTTTTTAGCGCTAATAGTGATGATTTTCCAGCCGGTTTTATCGCTACGAGTGATGATTTTCTATCCGTATTTATCGCTAAATTTGCGATGATTTTTTAGCGGATTTTCGCGCTTACAGTGACGATTTTCTATCCGTATTTATCGCTAAATTAGCGATGATTTTCTAGCGGTCTTCAGCGCTAACAGTGATGATTTTCTAGCCGTTATTATCGAGTCCGGGAGAGAGCGAGACAAACGCAAGTGCATGACGGCAGATGCAGGCGATGCAAACATAAGTACAAAAGAGAGTGACGTCACGAACTCAATAAATTATTGCTGGCCAAACTTCTTTCCGGCGGGTGCTTGACCCGACACTAACAGTGATGTTTTTCTAGCCGGTTTTATCTCTAAATTAGCAACGCAAAATTAGCGATGATTTTCAAGCGGTTTTTAGCGCTAACACTGATGATTTTCTAGCCGGTTTTATCGCTACGAGTGACGATTTTCTATCCGTATTTATCGCTAAATTTGCGATGATTTTTTAGCGGATTTTCGCGCTTACAGTGACGATTTTCTATCCGTATTTATCGCTAAATTAGCGATGATTTTCTAGCGGTCTTCAGCGCTAACAGTGATGATTTTCTAGCCGTTATTATCGAGTCCGGGAGAGAGCGAGACAAACGCAAGTGCATGACGGCAGATGCAGGTGGCCGATCGAATGCACGAGAGCGGGCGATGCAAACATAAGTACAAAAGAGAGTGACGTCACGAACTCAATAAATTATTGCTGGCCAAACTTCTTTCCGGCGGGTGCTTGACCCGACACTAACAGTGATGTTTTTCTAGCCGGTTTTATCTCTAAATTAGCGATGATTTTCTAGCCGTATTTATCGCTTAATCAGCGATGATTTTCTAGCGGTTTTAGCGATAGAATTGACGATTTTCTATCCGGTTTTATCGCTAAATTAGCAACGATTTTCTAGCCGCATTTATCGCAAAATTAGCGATGATTTTCAAGCGGTTTTTAGCGCTAACACTGATGATTTTCTAGCCGGTTTTATCGCTACGAGTGACGATTTTCTATCCGTATTTATCGCTAAATTTGCGATGATTTTTTAGCGGATTTTCGCGCTTACAGTGACGATTTTCTATCCGTATTTATCGCTAAATTAGCGATGATTTTCTAGCGGTCTTCAGCGCTAACAGTGATGATTTTCTAGCCGTTATTATCGAGTCCGGGAGAGAGCGAGACAAAAGCAAGTGCATAACGGCAGATGCAGGTGGCCGATCGAATTAGCGATGATTTTCTAGCGGTTTTAGCGATAGAATTGACGATTTTCTATCCGGTTTTATCGCTAAATTAGCAACGATTTTCTATCCGGTTTTATCGCTAAATTAGCGACGATTTTCAAGCGGTTTTTAGCGCTAAACCTGATGATTTTCTAGCGGTTTTTATCGCTAAGAGTGATGATTTTCTAGCCGTATTTATCGCTACAAGTGATGATTTTCTATCCGTATTTATCGCCAAATTAGCGATGATTTTCCAGCGGTTTTAGCGCTAACAGTGACGATTTTCTATCCGTATTTATCGCTAAATTAGCGATGATTTCTAGCAGTTTTTAGCGCTAACAGTGACGATTTTCTAGCCGCATTTATCGCAAAATGAGGGATGATTTTTAAGCGGTTTTTAGCGCTAACACTGATGATTTTCTAGCCGGTTTTATCGATACGAGTGATGATTTTCTAGCCGTATTTATCGCTAAATTAGCGATGATTTCTAGCAGTTTTTAGCGGTAACAGTGAAGATTTTCTAGCCGCATTTATCGCAAAATTAGCGATGATTTTCAAGCGGTTTTTAGCGCTAACACTGATGATTTTCTAGCCGGTTTTATCGCTACGAGTGACGATTTTCTATCCGTATTTATCGCTAAATTTGCGATGATTTTTTAGCGGATTTTCGCGCTTACAGTGACGATTTTCTATCCGTATTTATCGCTAAATTAGCGATGATTTTGTAGCGGTCTTCAGCGCTAACAGTGATGATTTTCTAGCCGTTATTATCGAGTCCGGGAGAGAGCGAGACAAACGCAAGTGCATGACGGCAGATGCAGGTGGCCGATCGAATGCACGAGAGCGGGCGATGCAAACATAAGTACAAAAGAGAGTGACGTCACGAACTCAATAAATTATTGCTGGCCAAACTTCTTTCCGGCGGGTGCTTGACCCGACACTAACAGTGATGTTTTTCTAGCCGGTTTTATCTCTAAATTAGCGATGATTTTCTAGCCGTATTTATCGCTTAATCAGCGATGATTTTCTAGCGGTTTTAGCGATAGAATTGACGATTTTCTATCCGGTTTTATCGCTAAATTAGCAACGATTTTCTAGCCGCATTTATCGCAAAATTAGCGATGATTTTCAAGCGGTTTTTAGCGCTAACACTGATGATTTTCTAGCCGGTTTTATCGCTACGAGTGACGATTTTCTATCCGTATTTATCGCTAAATTTGCGATGATTTTTTAGCGGATTTTCGCGCTTACAGTGACGATTTTCTATCCGTATTTATCGCTAAATTAGCGATGATTTTCTAGCGGTCTTCAGCGCTAACAGTGATGATTTTCTAGCCGTTATTATCGAGTCCGGGAGAGAGCGAGACAAAAGCAAGTGCATGACGGCAGATGCAGGTGGCCGATCGAATTAGCGATGATTTTCTAGCGGTTTTAGCGATAGAATTGACGATTTTCTATCCGGTTTTATCGCTAAATTAGCAACGATTTTCTATCCGGTTTTATCGCTAAATTAGCGACGATTTTCAAGCGGTTTTTAGCGCTAAACCTGATGATTTTCTAGCGGTTTTTATAGCTAAGAGTGATGATTTTCTAGCCGTATTTATCGCTACAAGTGATGATTTTCTATCCGTATTTATCGCTAAATTAGCGATGATTTTTTAGCGGATTTTCGCGCTAACAGTGACGATTTTCTATCCGTATTTATCGCTAAATTAGCGATGATTTGTAGCAGTTTTTAGCGCTAACAGTGACGATTTTCTTGTCGTTTTTATTGCTAAATTATCGATGATTTTCAAGCGGTTTTAAGCGCTAACACTGATGGTTTTCTAGCCGGTTTTAGCGCTAACAATGATGTTTTTCTAGCCGTTTTTATTGCTAAATTAGCGATGATTTTCAAGCGGTTTTTAGCGCTAACACTGATGATTTTCTAGCCGGTTTTATCGCTACAAGTGATGATTTTCTATCCGTATTTATCGCTAAATTAGCGATGATTTTTTAGCGGATTTTCGCGCTAATAGTGACGATTTTCTATCCGTATTTATCGCTAAATTAGCGATGATTTTCTAGCGGTCTTCAGCGCTAACAGTGATGATTTTCTAGCCGTTATTATCGAGTCCGGGAGAGAGCGAGACAAAACCAAGTGCATAACGGCAGATGCAGGTGGCCGATCGAATTAGCGATGATTTTCTAGCGGTTTTAGCGATAGAATTGACGATTTTCTATCCGGTTTTATCGCTAAATTAGCAACGATTTTCTATCCGGTTTTATCGCTAAATTAGCGACGATTTTCAAGCGGTTTTTAGCGCTAAACCTGATGATTTTCTAGCGGTTTTTATCGCTAAGAGTGATGATTTTCTAGCCGTATTTATCGCTACAAGTGATGATTTTCTATCCGTATTTATCGCCAAATTAGTGATGATTTTCCAGCGGTTTTAGCGCTAACAGTGACGATTTTCTATCCGTATTTATCGCTAAATTAGCGATGATTTCTAGCAGTTTTTAGCGCTAACAGTGACGATTTTCTAGCCGCATTTATCGCAAAATGAGGGATGATTTTTAAGCGGTTTTTAGCGCTAACACTGATGATTTTCTAGCCGGTTTTATCGATACGAGTGATGATTTTCTAGCCGTATTTATCGCTAAATTAGCGATGATTTCTAGCAGTTTTTAGCGGTAACAGTGAAGATTTTCTAGCCGCATTTATCGCAAAATTAGCGATGATTTTCAAGCGGTTTTTAGCGCTAACACTGATGATTTTCTAGCCGGTTTTATCGCTACGAGTGACGATTTTCTATCCGTATTTATCGCTAAATTTGCGATGATTTTTTAGCGGATTTTCGCGCTTACAGTGACGATTTTCTATCCGTATTTATCGCTAAATTAGCGATGATTTTGTAGCGGTCTTCAGCGCTAACAGTGATGATTTTCTAGCCGTTATTATCGAGTCCGGGAGAGAGCGAGACAAACGCAAGTGCATGACGGCAGATGCAGGTGGCCGATCGAATGCACGAGAGCGGGCGATGCAAACATAAGTACAAAAGAGAGTGACGTCACGAACTCAATAAATTATTGCTGGCCAAACTTCTTTCCGGCGGGTGCTTGACCCGACACTAACAGTGATGTTTTTCTAGCCGGTTTTATCTCTAAATTAGCGATGATTTTCTAGCCGTATTTATCGCTTAATCAGCGATGATTTTCTAGCGGTTTTAGCGATAGAATTGACGATTTTCTATCCGGTTTTATCGCTAAATTAGCAACGATTTTCTAGCCGCATTTATCGCAAAATTAGCGATGATTTTCAAGCGGTTTTTAGCGCTAACACTGATGATTTTCTAGCCGGTTTTATCGCTACGAGTGACGATTTTCTATCCGTATTTATCGCTAAATTTGCGATGATTTTTTAGCGGATTTTCGCGCTTACAGTGACGATTTTCTATCCGTATTTATCGCTAAATTAGCGATGATTTTCTAGCGGTCTTCAGCGCTAACAGTGATGATTTTCTAGCCGTTATTATCGAGTCCGGGAGAGAGCGAGACAAAAGCAAGTGCATGACGGCAGATGCAGGTGGCCGATCGAATTAGCGATGATTTTCTAGCGGTTTTAGCGATAGAATTGACGATTTTCTATCCGGTTTTATCGCTAAATTAGCAACGATTTTCTATCCGGTTTTATCGCTAAATTAGCGACGATTTTCAAGCGGTTTTTAGCGCTAAACCTGATGATTTTCTAGCGGTTTTTATAGCTAAGAGTGATGATTTTCTAGCCGTATTTATCGCTACAAGTGATGATTTTCTATCCGTATTTATCGCTAAATTAGCGATGATTTTTTAGCGGATTTTCGCGCTAACAGTGACGATTTTCTATCCGTATTTATCGCTAAATTAGCGATGATTTGTAGCAGTTTTTAGCGCTAACAGTGACGATTTTCTTGTCGTTTTTATTGCTAAATTATCGATGATTTTCAAGCGGTTTTAAGCGCTAACACTGATGGTTTTCTAGCCGGTTTTAGCGCTAACAATGATGTTTTTCTAGCCGTTTTTATTGCTAAATTAGCGATGATTTTCAAGCGGTTTTTAGCGCTAACACTGATGATTTTCTAGCCGGTTTTATCGCTACAAGTGATGATTTTCTATCCGTATTTATCGCTAAATTAGCGATGATTTTTTAGCGGATTTTCGCGCTAATAGTGACGATTTTCTATCCGTATTTATCGCTAAATTAGCGATGATTTTCTAGCGGTCTTCAGCGCTAACAGTGATGATTTTCTAGCCGTTATTATCGAGTCCGGGAGAGAGCGAGACAAAACCAAGTGCATGACGGCAGATGCAGGTAGCCGTTTTTATCGCCAAATTAGCGATGATTTTCCAGCGGTTTTAGCGCTAACAGTGATGATTTTCTAGCCGTATTTATCGCTAAATTAGCGATGATTTCTAGCAGTTTTTAGCGCTAACAGTGACGATTTTCTAGCCGCATTTATCGCAAAATGAGGGATGATTTTTAAGCGGTTTTTAGCGCTAACACTGATGATTTTCTAGCCGTTTTTATCGCCAAATTAGCGATGATTTTCCAGCGGTTTTAGCGCTAATAGTGATAATTTTCTAGCCGGTTTTATCGCTAAATTAGCGATGATTTTCTAGCGGTTTTACCGCTAACAGTGATGTTTTTCTATCCGGTTTTATCACTAAATTATCGATGATTTTCTGTCGGTTTAAGCGCTAACAGTGATGATTTTCTAGTCGTTTTTATTGCTAAATTAGCGATGATTTTCAAGCGGTTTTTAGCGCTAACACTGATGATTTTCTATACGGTTTTATCGCTAAATTAGCGATGATTTTCCAGCTGTTTTAGCGATAGAAGGGATGATTTTCTATCCGGTTTTATCGCTAAATTACAATGATTTTCTATCGGTTTTTAGGGCTAACAGTGACGATTTTCTTGTCGTTTTTATTGCTAAATTATTGATGATTTTTAAGCGGTTTTTTGCGTTAACACTGATGGTTTTCAAGCCGGTTTTAGCGCTAACAGTGATGTTTTTCTAGCAGTTTTTATTGCTAAATAAGCGATGATTTTCAAGAGGTTTTTAGCGCTAATAGTGATGATTTTCTAGCCGGATTTATCGCTAAGAGTGATGATTTTCTAGCCGTATTTATCGCTAAATTAGCGATGATTTCTAGCAGTTTTTAGCGCTAACAGTGACGATTTTCTAGCCGTTTTTATCGCCAAATTAGCGATGATTTTCCAGCGGTTTTAGCGCTAACAGTGATAATTTTCTAGCCGGTTTTATCGCTAAATTAGCGATGATTTTCAAGCGGTTTTTAGCGCTAATAGTGATGATTTTCTAGCCGGTTTTATCGCTACGAGTGATGATTTTCTAGCCGTATTTATCGCTAAATTAGCGATGATTTCTAGCAGTTTTTAGCGGTAACAGTGACGATTTTCTATCCGTATTTATCGCTAAATTAGCGATGATTTTCTAGCGGTCTTCAGCGCTAACAGTGATGATTTTCTAGCCGTTATTATCGAGTCCGGGAGAGAGCGAGACAAACGCAAGTGCATGACGGCAGATGCAGGTGGCCGATCGAATGCACGAGAGCGGGCGATGCAAACATAAGTACAAAAGAGAGTGACGTCACGAACTCAATAATTTATTGCTGGCCAAACTTCTTTCCGGCGGGTGCTTGACCCGACACTAACAGTGATGTTTTTCTAGCCGGTTTTATCTCTAAATTAGCGATGATTTTCTAGCCGTATTTATCGCTTAATCAGCGATGATTTTCTAGCGGTTTTTAGCGCTAATAGTGATGATTTTCTAGCCAGTTTTATCGCTACGAGTGACGATTTTCTATCCGTATTTATCGCTAAATTTGCGATGATTTTTTAGCGGATTTTCGCGCTTACAGTGACGATTTTCTATCCGTATTTATCGCTAAATTAGCGACGATTTTCAAGCGGTTTTTAGCGCTAATAGTGATGATTTTCTAGCCGGTTTTATCGCTACGAGTGATGATTTTCTAGCCGTATTTATCGCTAAATTAGCGATGATTTCTAGCAGTTTTTAGCGGTAACAGTGACGATTTTCTAGCCGCATTTATCGCAAAATTAGCGATGATTTTCAAGCGGTTTTTAGCGCTAACACTGATGATTTTCTAGCCGGTTTTATCGCTACGAGTGACGATTTTCTATCCGTATTTATCGCTAAATTTGCGATGATTTTTTAGCGGATTTTCGCGCTTACAGTGACGATTTTCTATCCGTATTTATCGCTAAATTAGCGACGATTTTCAAGCGGTTTTTAGCGCTAATAGTGATGATTTTCTAGCCGGTTTTATCGCTACGAGTGATGATTTTCTAGCCGTATTTATCGCTAAATTAGCGATGATTTCTAGCAGTTTTTAGCGGTAACAGTGACGATTTTCTAGCCGCATTTATCGCAAAATTAGCGATGATTTTCAAGCGGTTTTTAGCGCTAACACTGATGACTTTCTAGCCGGTTTTATCGCTACGAGTGACGATTTTCTATCCGTATTTATCGCTAAATTTGCGATGATTTTTTAGCGGTCTTCAGCGCTAGCAGTGATGATTTTCTAGCCGTTATTATCGAGTCCGGGAGAGAGCGAGACAAACGCAAGTGCATGACGGCAGATGTAGGTGGCCGATCGAATGCACGAGAGCGGGCGATGCAAACATAAGTACAAAAGAGAGTGACGGCACGAACTCAATAATTTATTGCTGGCCAAACTTCTTTCCGGCGGGTGCTTGACCCGACACTAACAGTGATGTTTTTCTAGCCGGTTTTATCTCTAAATTAGCGATGATTTTCTAGCCGTATTTATCGCTTAATCAGCAATGATTTTCTAGCGGTTTTTAGCGCTAATAGTGATGATTTTCTAGCCGGTTTTATCGCTACGAGTGACGATTTTCTATCCGTATTTATCGCTAAATTTGCGATGATTTTTTAGCGGATTTTCGCGCTTACAGTGACGATTTTCTATCCGTATTTATCGCTAAATTAGCGACGATTTTCAAGCGGTTTTTAGCGCTAATAGTGATGATTTTCTAGCCGGTTTTATCGCTACGAGTGATGATTTTCTAGCCGTATTTATCGCTAAATTAGCGATGATTTCTAGCAGTTTTTAGCGGTAACAGTGACGATTTTCTAGCCGCATTTATCGCAAAATTAGCGATGATTTTCAAGCGGTTTTTAGCGCTAACACTGATGATTTTCTAGCCGGTTTTATCGCTACGAGTGACGATTTTCTATCCGTATTTATCGCTAAATTTGCGATGATTTTTTAGCGGATTTTCGCGCTTACAGTGACGATTTTCTATCCGTATTTATCGCTAAATTAGCGACGATTTTCAAGCGGTTTTTAGCGCTAATAGTGATGATTTTCTAGCCGGTTTTATCGCTACGAGTGATGATTTTCTAGCCGTATTTATCGCTAAATTAGCGATGATTTCTAGCAGTTTTTAGCGGTAACAGTGACGATTTTCTAGCCGCATTTATCGCAAAATTAGCGATGATTTTCAAGCGGTTTTTAGCGCTAACACTGATGATTTTCTAGCCGGTTTTATCGCTACGAGTGACGATTTTCTATCCGTATTTATCGCTAAATTTGCGATGATTTTTTACCGGATTTTCTTTCCGTATTTATCGCTAAATTAGCGATGATTTTCTAGCGGTCTACAGCGCTAACAGTGATGATTTTCTAGCCGTTATTATCGAGTCCGGGAGAGAGCGAGACAAACGCAAGTGCATGACGGCAGATGCAGGTGGCCGATCGAATGCACGAGAGCGGGCGATGCAAACATAAGTACAAAAGAGAGTGACGTCACGAACTCAATAAATTATTGCTGGCCAAACTTCTTTCCGGCGGGTGCTTGACCCGACACTAACAGTGATGTTTTTCTAGCCGGTTTTATCTCTAAATTAGCGATGATTTTCTAGCCGTATTTATCGCTTAATCAGCGATGATTTTCTAGCGGTTTTAGCGATAGAATTGACGATTTTCTATCCGGTTTTATCGCTAAATTAGCAACGATTTTCTATCCGTATTTATCGCTAAATTTGCGATGATTTCTAGCAGTTTTTAGCGCTAACAGTGACGATTTTCTAGCCGTTTTTATCGCCAAATTAGCGATGATTTTCCAGCGGTTTTAGCGCTAACAGTGATAATTTTCTATCCGTATTTATCGCTAAATTAGCGATGATTTTCTAGCGGTCTTCAGCGCTAACAGTGATGATTTTTCTAGCCGGTTTTATCGCTACGAGTGACGATTTTCTATCCGTATTTATCGCTAAATTTGCGATGATTTTTTAGCGGATTTTCGCGCTTACAGTGACGATTTTCTATCCGTATTTATCGCTAAATTAGCGATGATTTTCTAGCGGTCTTCAGCGCTAACAGTGATGATTTTCTAGCCGTTATTATCGAGTCCGGGAGAGAGCGTTACAAAAGCAAGTGCATGACGGCAGATGCAGGTGGCCGATCGAATTAGCGATGATTTTCTAGCGGTTTTAGCGATAGAATTGACGATTTTCTATCCGGTTTTATCGCTAAATTAGCAACGATTTTCTATCCGGTTTTATCGCTAAATTAGCGACGATTTTCAAGCGGTTTTTAGCGCTAAACCTGATGATTTTCTAGCGGTTTTTATCGCTAAGAGTGATGATTTTCTAGCCGTATTTATCGCTAAATTAGCGATGATTTCTAGCAGTTTTTAGCGCTAACAGTGACGATTTTCTTGTCGTTTTTATTGCTAAATTATCGATGATTTTCAAGCGGTTTTTAGCGCTAACACTGATGGTTTTCTAGCCGGTTTTAGCGCTAACAATGATGTTTTTCTAGCCGTGTTTATTGCTAAATTAGCGATGATTTTCAAGCGGTTTTTAGCGCTAACACTGATGATTTTCTATCCGGTTTTATCGCTAAAGTAGCGATGATTTTTTAGCGGATTTTCGCGCTAACAGTGACGATTTTCTATCCGTATTTATCGCTAAATTAGCGATGATTTTCTAGCGGTTTTAGCGATAGAATTGACGATTTTCTATCCGGTTTTATCGCTAAATTAGCAACGATTTTCTGTCCGGTTTTATCGCTAAATTAGCGACGATTTTCAAGCGGTTTTTAGCGCTAAACCTGATGATTTTCTAGCGGTTTTTATCGCAAAGAGTGATGATTTTCTAGCCGTATTTATCGCTAAATTAGCGATGATTTCTAGCAGTTTTTAGCGCTAACAGTGATGATTTTCTAGTCGTTTTTATTGCTAAATTAGCGATGATTTTCAAGCGGTTTTTAGCGCTAATAGTGATGATTTTCTAGCCGGTTTTATCGCTACGAGTGATGATTTTCTAGCCGTATTTATCGCTAAATTAGCGATGATTTCTAGCAGTTTTTAGCGGTAACAGTGACGATTTTCTAGCCGCATTTATCGCAAAATTAGCGATGATTTTCCAGCTGTTTTAGCGATAGAAGGGATGATTTTCTATCCGGTTTTATCGCTAAATTACAATGATTTTCTATCGGTTTTTAGGGCTAACAGTGACGATTTTCTTGTCGTTTTTATTGCTAAATTATTGATGATTTTTAAGCGGTATTTAGCGCTAACACTGATGATTTTCTAGCCGGTTTTAATATGTAATGATTTTCAAGCGGTTTTTAGCGCTAACACTGATGATTTTCTAGCCGGTTTTATCGCTACGAGTGATGATTTTCTAGCCGTATTTATCGCTAAATTAGCGATGATTTCTAGCAGTTTTTAGCGGTAACAGTGACGATTTTCTAGCCGGTTTTATCGCTAAATTAGCGACGATTTTCAAGCGGTTTTTAGCGCTAAACCTGATGATTTTCTAGCGGTTTTTATCGCAAAGAGTGATGATTTTCTAGCCGTATTTATCGCTAAATTAGCGATGATTTCTAGCAGTTTTTAGCGCTAACAGTGATGATTTTCTAGTCGTTTTTATTGCTAAATTAGCGATGATTTTCAAGCGGTTTTTAGCGCTAAACCTGATGATTTTCTAGCGGTTTTTATCGCAAAGAGTGATGATTTTCTAGCCGTATTTATCGCTAAATTAGCGATGATTTCTAGCAGTTTTTAGCGCTAACACTGATGATTTTCTATCCGGTTTCATCGCTTAATTAGCGATGATTTTCCAGCTGTTTTAGCGATAGAAGGGATGATTTTCTATCCGGTTTTATCGCTAAATTACAATGATTTTCTATCGGTTTTTAGGGCTAACAGTGACGATTTTCTTGTCGTTTTTATTGCTAAATTATTGATGATTTTTAAGCGGTATTTAGCGCTAACACTGATGATTTTCTAGCCGGTTTTAATATGTAATGATTTTCAAGCGGTTTTTAGCGCTAACACTGATGATTTTCTAGCCGGTTTTATCGCTACGAGTGATGATTTTCTAGCCGTATTTATCGCTAAATTAGCGATGATTTCTAGCAGTTTTTAGCGGTAACAGTGACGATTTTCTAGCCGGTTTTATCGCTAAATTAGCGATGATTTTCAAGCGGTTTTTAGCGCTAATAGTGATGATTTTCTAGCCGGTTTTATCGCTACGAGTGATGATTTTCTAGCCGTATTTATCGCTAAATTAGCGATGATTTCTAGCAGTTTTTAGCGGTAACAGTGACGATTTTCTAGCCGCATTTATCGCAAAATTAGCGATGATTTTCAAGCGGTTTTTAGCGCTAACACTGATGATTTTCTAGCCGGTTTTATCGCTACGAGTGACGATTTTCTATCCGTATTTATCGCTAAATTTGCGATGATTTTTTAGCGGATTTTCGCGCTTACAGTGACGATTTTCTATCCGTATTTATCGCTAAATTAGCGACGATTTTCAAGCGGTTTTTAGCGCTAATAGTGATGATTTTCTAGACGGTTTTATCGCTACGAGTGATGATTTTCTAGCCGTATTTATCGCTAAATTAGCGATGATTTCTAGCAGTTTTTAGCGCTAACAGTGACGATTTTCTAGCCGAATTTATCGCCAAATTAGCGATGATTTTCCAGCGGTTTTAGCGCTAACAATGATAATTTTCTAGCCGGTTTTATCGCTAAATTAGCGATGATTTTCAAGCGGTTTTTAGCGCTAATAGTGATGATTTTCTAGCCGGTTTTATCGCTACGAGTGATGATTTTCTAGCCGTATTTATCGCTAAATTAGCGATGATTTCTAGCAGTTTTTAGCGGTAACAGTGACGATTTTCTAGCCGCATTTATCGCAAAATTAGCGATGATTTTCAAGCGGTTTTTAGCGCTAACACTGATGATTTTCTATCCGGTTTTATCGCTAAAGTAGCGATGATTTTTTAGCGGATTTTCGCGCTAACAGTGACGATTTTCTATCCGTATTTATCGCTAAATTAGCGATGATTTTCTAGCGGTTTTAGCGATAGAATTGACGATTTTCTATCCGGTTTTATCGCTAAATTAGCAACGATTTTCTGTCCGGTTTTATCGCTAAATTAGCGACGATTTTCAAGCGGTTTTTAGCGCTAAACCTGATGATTTTCTAGCGGTTTTTATCGCAAAGAGTGATGATTTTCTAGCCGTATTTATCGCTAAATTAGCGATGATTTCTAGCAGTTTTTAGCGCTAACAGTGATGATTTTCTAGTCGTTTTTATTGCTAAATTAGCGATGATTTTCAAGCGGTTTTTAGCGCTAACACTGATGATTTTCTATCCGGTTTCATCGCTTAATTAGCGATGATTTTCCAGCTGTTTTAGCGATAGAAGGGATGATTTTCTATCCGGTTTTATCGCTAAATTACAATGATTTTCTATCGGTTTTTAGGGCTAACAGTGACGATTTTCTTGTCGTTTTTATTGCTAAATTATTGATGATTTTTAAGCGGTATTTAGCGCTAACACTGATGATTTTCTAGCCGGTTTTAATATGTAATGATTTTCAAGCGGTTTTTAGCGCTAACACTGATGATTTTCTAGCCGGTTTTATCGCTACGAGTGATGATTTTCTAGCCGTATTTATCGCTAAATTAGCGATGATTTCTAGCAGTTTTTAGCGGTAACAGTGACGATTTTCTAGCCGGTTTTATCGCTAAATTAGCGATGATTTTCAAGCGGTTTTTAGCGCTAATAGTGATGATTTTCTAGCCGGTTTTATCGCTACGAGTGATGATTTTCTAGCCGTATTTATCGCTAAATTAGCGATGATTTCTAGCAGTTTTTAGCGGTAACAGTGACGATTTTCTAGCCGCATTTATCGCAAAATTAGCGATGATTTTCAAGCGGTTTTTAGCGCTAACACTGATGATTTTCTAGCCGGTTTTATCGCTACGAGTGACGATTTTCTATCCGTATTTATCGCTAAATTTGCGATGATTTTTTAGCGGATTTTCGCGCTTACAGTGACGATTTTCTATCCGTATTTATCGCTAAATTAGCGACGATTTTCAAGCGGTTTTTAGCGCTAATAGTGATGATTTTCTAGACGGTTTTATCGCTACGAGTGATGATTTTCTAGCCGTATTTATCGCTAAATTAGCGATGATTTCTAGCAGTTTTTAGCGCTAACAGTGACGATTTTCTAGCCGAATTTATCGCCAAATTAGCGATGATTTTCCAGCGGTTTTAGCGCTAACAATGATAATTTTCTAGCCGGTTTTATCGCTAAATTAGCGATGATTTTCAAGCGGTTTTTAGCGCTAATAGTGATGATTTTCTAGCCGGTTTTATCGCTACGAGTGATGATTTTCTAGCCGTATTTATCGCTAAATTAGCGATGATTTCTAGCAGTTTTTAGCGGTAACAGTGACGATTTTCTAGCCGCATTTATCGCAAAATTAGCGATGATTTTCAAGCGGTTTTTAGCGCTAACACTGATGATTTTCTAGCCGGTTTTATCGCTACGAGTGACGATTTTCTATCCGTATTTATCGCTAAATTTGCGATGATTTTTTAGCGGATTTTCGCGCTTACAGTGACGATTTTCTATCCGTATTTATCGCTAAATTAGCGACGATTTTCAAGCGGTTTTTAGCGCTAATAGTGATGATTTTCTAGACGGTTTTATCGCTACGAGTGATGATTTTCTAGCCGTATTTATCGCTAAATTAGCGATGATTTCTAGCAGTTTTTAGCGCGAACAGTGACGATTTTCTAGCCGCATTTATCGCAAAATGAGGGATGATTTTTAAGCGGTTTTTAGCGCTAACACTGATGATTTTCTAGCCGTTTTTATCGCCAAATTAGCGATGATTTTCCAGCGGTTTTAGCGCTAATAGTGATAATTTTCTAGCCGGTTTTATCGCTAAATTAGCGATGATTTTCTAGCGGTTTTAGCGCTAACAGTGATGTTTTTCTATCCGGTTTTATCACTAAATTATCGATGATTTTCTGTCGGTTTAAGCGCTAACAGTGATGATTTTCTAGTCGTTTTTATTGCTAAATTAGCGATGATTTTCAAGCGGTTTTTAGCGCTAACACTGATGATTTTCTATACGGTTTTATCGCTAAATTAGCGATGATTTTCCAGCTGTTTTAGCGATAGAAGGGATGATTTTCTATCCGGTTTTATCGCTAAATTACAATGATTTTCTATCGGTTTTTAGGGCTAACAGTGACGATTTTCTTGTCGTTTTTATTGCTAAATTATTGATGATTTTTAAGCGGTTTTTTGCGTTAACACTGATGGTTTTCAAGCCGGTTTTAGCGCTAACAGTGATGTTTTTCTAGCAGTTTTTATTGCTAAATAAGCGATGATTTTCAAGAGGTTTTTAGCGCTAAAACTGATGATTTTCTAGCCGGATTTATCGCTAAGAGTGATGATTTTCTAGCCGTATTTATCGCTAAATTAGCGATGATTTCTAGCAGTTTTTAGCGCTAACAGTGACGATTTTCTAGCCGTTTTTATCGCCAAATTAGCGATGATTTTCCAGCGGTTTTAGCGCTAACAGTGATAATTTTCTAGCCGGTTTTATCGCTAAATTAGCGATGATTTTCAAGCGGTTTTTAGCGCTAATAGTGATGATTTTCTAGCCGGTTTTATCGCTACGAGTGGTGATTTTCTAGCCGTATTTATCGCTAAATTAGCGATGATTTCTAGCAGTTTTTAGCGGTAACAGTGACGATTTTCTATCCGTATTTATCGCTAAATTAGCGATGATTTTCTAGCGGTCTTCAGCGCTAACAGTGATGATTTTCTAGCCGTTATTATCGAGTCCGGGAGAGAGCGAGACAAACGCAAGTGCATGACGGCAGATGCAGGTGGCCGATCGAATGCACGAGAGCGGGCGATGCAAACATAAGTACAAAAGAGAGTGACGTCACGAACCCAATAATTTATTGCTGGCCAAACTTCTTTCCGGCGGGTGCTTGACCCGACACTAACAGTGATGTTTTTCTAGCCGGTTTTATCTCTAAATTAGCGATGATTTTCTAGCCGTATTTATCGCTTAATCAGCGATGATTTTCTAGCGGTTTTTAGCGCTAATAGTGATGATTTTCTAGCCGGTTTTATCGCTACGAGTGACGATTTTCTATCCGTATTTATCGCTAAATTTGCGATGATTTTTTAGCGGATTTTCGCGCTTACAGTGACGATTTTCTATCCGTATTTATCGCTAAATTAGCGACGATTTTCAAGCGGTTTTTAGCGCTAATAGTGATGATTTTCTAGCCGGTTTTATCGCTACGAGTGATGATTTTCTAGCCGTATTTATCGCTAAATTAGCGATGATTTCTAGCAGTTTTTAGCGGTAACAGTGACGATTTTCTAGCCGCATTTATCGCAAAATTAGCGATGATTTTCAAGCGGTTTTTAGCGCTAACACTGATGATTTTCTAGCCGGTTTTATCGCTACGAGTGACGATTTTCTATCCGTATTTATCGCTAAATTTGCGATGATTTTTTAGCGGATTTTCGCGCTTACAGTGACGATTTTCTATCCGTATTTATCGCTAAATTAGCGACGATTTTCAAGCGGTTTTTAGCGCTAATAGTGATGATTTTCTAGCCGGTTTTATCGCTACGAGTGATGATTTTCTAGCCGTATTTATCGCTAAATTAGCGATGATTTCTAGCAGTTTTTAGCGGTAACAGTGACGATTTTCTAGCCGCATTTATCGCAAAATTAGCGATGATTTTCAAGCGGTTTTTAGCGCTAACACTGATGATTTTCTAGCCGGTTTTAGCGCTAATAGTGATAATTTTCTAGCCGGTTTTATCGCTAAATTAGCGATGATTTTCTAGCGGTTTTAGCGCTAACAGTGATGTTTTTCTAGCCGTTTTTATTGCTAAATTATCGATGATTTTCTGTCGGTTTAAGCGCTAACAGTGATGATTTTCTAGTCGTTTTTATTGCTAAATTAGCGATGATTTTCAAGCGGTTTTTAGCGCTAACACTGATGATTTTCTATACGGTTTTATGGCTAAATTAGCGATGATTTTCCAGCTGTTTTAGCGATAGAAGGGATGATTTTCTATCCGGTTTTATCGCTAAATTACAATGATTTTCTATCCGTTTTTATTGCTAAATTATTGATGATTTTTAAGCGGTTTTTTGCGTTAACACTGATGGTTTTCAAGCCGGTTTTAGCGCTAACAGTGATAATTTTCTAGCCGGTTTTATCGCTAAATTAGCGATGATTTTCAAGCGGTTTTTAGCGCTAACGAGTGATGATTTTCTAGCCGTATTTATCGCTAAATTAGCGATGATTTCTAGCAGTTTTTAGCGGTAACAGTGACGATTTTCTAGCCGCATTTATCGCAAAATTAGCGATGATTTTCAAGCGGTTTTAGCGCTAATAGTGATGATTTTCTAGCCGGTTTTATCGCTACGAGTGATGATTTTCTAGCCGTATTTATCGCTAAATTAGCGATGATTTCTAGCAGTTTTTAGCGGTAACAGTGACTAAGCGGTTTTTAGCGCTAACACTGATGATTTTCTAGCCGTTTTTATCGCCAAATTAGCGATGATTTTCCAGCGGTTTTAGCGCTAATAGTGATAATTTTCTAGCCGGTTTTATCGCTAAATTAGCGATGATTTTCTAGCGGTTTTAGCGCTAACAGTGATGTTTTTCTATCCGGTTTTATCACTAAATTATCGATGATTTTCTGTCGGTTTAAGCGCTAACAGTGATGATTTTCTAGTCGTTTTTATTGCTAAATTAGCGATGATTTTCAAGCGGTTTTTAGCGCTAACACTGATGATTTTCTATACGGTTTTATCGCTAAATTAGCGATGATTTTCCAGCTGTTTTAGCGATAGAAGGGATGATTTTCTATCCGGTTTTATCGCTAAATTACAATGATTTTCTATCGGTTTTTAGGGCTAACAGTGACGATTTTCTTGTCGTTTTTATTGCTAAATTATTGATGATTTTTAAGCGGTTTTTTGCGTTAACACTGATGGTTTTCAAGCCGGTTTTAGCGCTAACAGTGATGTTTTTCTAGCAGTTTTTATTGCTAAATAAGCGATGATTTTCAAGAGGTTTTTAGCGCTAAAACTGATGATTTTCTAGCCGGATTTATCGCTAAGAGTGATGATTTTCTAGCCGTATTTATCGCTAAATTAGCGATGATTTCTAGCAGTTTTTAGCGCTAACAGTGACGATTTTCTAGCCGTATTTATCGCTAAATTAGCGATGATTTCTAGCAGTTTTTAGCGCTAACAGTGACGATTTTCTAGCCGTTTTTATCGCCAAATTAGCGATGATTTTCCAGCGGTTTTAGCGCTAACAGTGATAATTTTCTAGCCGGTTTTATCGCTAAATTAGCGATGATTTTCAAGCGGTTTTTAGCGCTAATAGTGATGATTTTCTAGCCGGTTTTATCGCTACGAGTGATGATTTTCTATCCGTATTTATCGCTAAATTAGCGATGATTTTCTAGCGGTCTTCAGCGCTAACAGTGATGATTTTCTAGCCGTTATTATCGAGTAAATTAGCGATGATTTTCTAGCCGTATTTATCGCTTAATCAGCGATGATTTTCTAGCGGTTTTTAGCGCTAATAGTGATGATTTTCTAGCCGGTTTTATCGCTACGAGTGACGATTTTCTATCCGTATTTATCGCTAAATTTGCGATGATTTTTTAGCGGATTTTCGCGCTTACAGTGACGATTTTCTATCCGTATTTATCGCTAAATTAGCGACGATTTTCAAGCGGTTTTTAGCGCTAATAGTGATGATTTTCTAGCCGGTTTTATCGCTACGAGTGATGATTTTCTAGCCGTATTTATCGCTAAATTAGCGATGATTTCTAGCAGTTTTTAGCGGTAACAGTGACGATTTTCTAGCCGCATTTATCGCAAAATTAGCGATGATTTTCAAGCGGTTTTTAGCGCTAACACTGATGATTTTCTAGCCGGTTTTATCGCTACGAGTGACGATTTTCTATCCGTATTTATCGCTAAATTTGCGATGATTTTTTAGCGGATTTTCGCGCTTACAGTGACGATTTTCTATCCGTATTTATCGCTAAATTAGCGACGATTTTCAAGCGGTTTTTAGCGCTAATAGTGATGATTTTCTAGCCGGTTTTATCGCTACGAGTGATGATTTTCTAGCCGTATTTATCGCTAAATTAGCGATGATTTCTAGCAGTTTTTAGCGGTAACAGTGACGATTTTCTAGCCGCATTTATCGCAAAATTAGCGATGATTTTCAAGCGGTTTTTAGCGCTAACACTGATGATTTTCTAGCCGTTTTTATCGCCAAATTAGCGATGATTTTCCAGCGGTTTTAGCGCTAATAGTGATAATTTTCTAGCCGTTTTCATTGCTAAATTAGCAATGAATTTCTAGCGGTTTTAGCGCTAACAGTGATGATTTTCTAGCCGGTTTTATAGCTACGAGTGATGATTTTCTAGCCGGTTTTATCGCTAAATTAGCGATGATTTTCCAGCGGTTTTAGCGATTGAAGGGATGATTTTCTATCCGGTTTTATCGCTAAATTACAATGATTTTCTATCGGTTTTTAGCGCTAACAGTGACGATTTTCTTGTCGTTTTTATTGCTAAATTAGCGATGATTTTCAAGCGGTTTTTACCGCTAACAGTAATGATTTTCTGACCGTTTTTTATCGCAAAATTAGAGATGATTTTCTAGCGGTTTTTGAGCTAAGAGTGATGATTTTCTAGCCGGTTTTATCGCTAAGAGTGATGATTTTTTAGCCGGTTTTATCGGTAAATAAGCGATGATTTTCTAGCGGTTTTAGCGCTAACACTGATGATTTTCTAGCCGTTTTTATCGACAAATTAGCGATAATTTTCTAGCTGTTTTTAGCGCTAACAGTAATGATTTTCTGACCGTTTTTTATCGCAAAATTAGAGATGATTTTCTAGCGGTTTTTGCGCTTAGAGTGATGTTTTTCTAGCCGTTTTTATTGCTAAATTAGCGATGATTTTCAAGCGGTTTTTAGCGCAAACACTGATGATTTTCTATCCGTATTTATCGCTAAATTAGCGATGATTTTCTAGCGGTTCTAGCGCTAACAGTGACGATTTTCTAGCCGTTATTTTCGAGTCCGGGAGAGAGCGAGACAAACGCAAGTGCATGACGGCAGATGCAGGTGGCCGATAAATTATTGCTGGCCAAACTTCTTTCCGGCGGGTGCTTGATCCGACACTAACAGTGATGTTTTTCTAGCCGGTTTTATCTCTAAATTAGCGATGATTTTCCAGCGGTTTTAGCGATTGAAGGGATGATTTTCTATCCGGTTTTATCGCTAAATTACAATGATTTTCTATCGGTTTTTAGCGCTAACAGTGACGATTTTCTTGTCGTTTTTATTGCTAAATTAGCGATGATTTTCAAGCGGTTTTTAGCGCTAAAACTGATGACTTTCTAGCCGGTTTTATCGCTAAAAGTGATGATTTTTTAGCCGGTTTTATTGGTAAATAAGCGATGATTTTCTAGCGGTTTTATCGCTAACACTGATGATTTTCTAGCCGTTTTTATCGAGAAATTAGCGATAATTTTCTAGCTGTTTTTAGCGCTAACAGTAAGGATTTTCTGACTGTTTTTTATCGCTAAATTAACGATGATTTTTTAGCGGATTTTCGCGCTAACAGTGACGATTTTCTATCCGTATTTATCGCTAAATTAGCGATGATTTTCTAGCGGTCTTCAGCGCTAACAGTGATGATTTTCTAGCCGTTATTATCGAGTCCGGGAGAGAGCGACACAAACGCAAGTGCATGACGGCAGATGCAGGTGGCCGATCGAATGCACGAGAGCGGGCGATGCAAACATAAGTACAAAAGAGAGTGACGTCACGAACTCAATAAATTATTGCTGGCGAAACTTCTTTCCGGCGGGTGCTTGACCCGACACTAACAGTGATGTTTTTCTAGCCGGTTTTATCTCTAAATTAGCGATGATTTTTTAGCCGTATTTATCGCTAAATTAGCGATGATTTTCTAGCGGTGTTAGCGATAGAATTGACGATTTTCTATCCGGTTTTATCGCTTAATTAGCGACGATTTTTTATTCGGTTTTATCGCTAAATTAGCGATGATTTTCTAGCGGTTTTAGCGATAGAAGTGATGATTTTCTATCCGGTTTTATCGCTAAATTACAATGATTTTCTATCGGTTTTTCGCGCTAACAGTGACGATTTTCTTGTCGTTTTTATTGCTAAATTAGCGATGATTTTCAAGCGGTTTTTAGCGCTAAAACTGATGACTTTCTAGCCGGTTTTATCGCTAAGAGTGATGATTTTTTAAGCCGGTTTTATCGGTAAATAAGCGATGATTTTCTAGCGGTTTTAGCGCTAACACTGATGATTTTCTAGCCGTTTTTATCGACAAATTAGCGATATTTTTCTAGCTGTTTTTAGCGCTAACAGTAATGATTTTCTGACCGTTTTTTATCGCAAAATTAGATGTTTTTTTTTTTTTTTTTTTTTTTTTTTTTTCCTTATTTACTCCTCCTGGGAGCTGAGGGCTTCTACAAGGGCTTTCCACCGGACTCTATTTGGTGCTGTTTGCTTTGCTGTGTCCCATGTAATTCTTCCTAAGGACAGTTCGCGGAGTGCTGTACGGCGCCAGGTCATCTTGGGGCGTCCCACTCTTCTACTTCCCTGTGGGTTCCATTCTAGCGCCATCCTGACGATACTTCCTGGTTCCTTTCTGAGTGCGTGGCCAATCCATTTCCATTTTCTTTTCTTTAACTGTTGGTGGATTGGGACCTCACCTGTGCAGTGCCACAAGTCTTCATTGGATATTCTGGTAGGCCAGAATATACCACATATTATTCTTAGGCACTTATTGATGAATGATTGTATTTTCATCAGCATTCTTTGTGTGGTCAGCCACGTCTCCGATCCGTACAGTAGTATGGATTTAACACACGAGTTGAAGATGCGTAGCTTTGTTTTTCTATTTATTTGCTGGTTTCTCCATACTCGGTGCAGTCTTCCAAATGCAGATCTTGCTTTGCTCAGTCGACTGTCTACATCTCTTTCCACTCCACCATTGGCTGCTATGACACATCCCAGGTAGTTAAAACTGTCGACGAAATCGATAGTTTTTCCTCCAATGGTTATGTTGCTTTGGCTGGAATTATTGATGCGCATCGCCTTTGTTTTTGATGCGTTGATTGTTAGTCCGACTGAGTTGGCTCGGGTCTCGAGGTCATTTGCTTTAGCTTGGATATCTTCGAATTTATGAGCGAGAAGGCAGATGTCATCCGCGTAGTCCAGATCTTCAAGCTGTCGGGTGAAGCTCCATGTGATTCCGCGCCTGGGTCTGCATACTTCTCTCATAGTTTCGTCAATTACCAAATTGAACAGAAGTGGTGATAGGGGGCATCCTTGCTTTACTCCAGTGTTTGTCTGAAAGGGTGCACTTATTTTTCCATTGTGCAGTACGGCCAGATCCGCATCATCGTACATAGCTTTTATTATGCTGATGATCTTCACTGGCACTCCCTTCCTTGCAAGTGCTCGCCATATCGCTGCTCTGTCTATTGAATCGAATGCCTTTTGGAAGTCGATGAACAGGAGATACAAGGGTGATCGCCATTCCACAGCTTGTTCGGTAATTGCGCGTAGTGTGTTTGCCTGATCTACGCAACTCCTGTGTGGTCTGAATCCTCCTTGCTCATCTCGCAGTGTTGTCTCGATTTTTTCCTGAAGACGTTCGTTTAATAGAGTGGCAAGTATTTTGTAGCTTGTGTTCAACAGGGTAATTCCTCGCCAATTGTTGCAGTCGCTGAGGTCTCCTTTCTTCGGTAGCTTGACGATGATTCCTTTTTTCCAGGATGCTGGGATTCGCTCACTTTCCCATATGTTGGTGAAATGTGGATGCAATGTTTCGGCCATTAGTTGCGAGTCTATCTGGAGAAGCTCGGCCGATATGCCGTCATCTCCAGCCGCCTTGTTGTTTTTAAGTTTCCTGATTGCTTCCTTGATTTCTCTAACTGATGGTGCGGTGGGTAATATCCTGATGTTATTGCTTGACATGCCACTTAAGGAGTCTTCTTGTATGCTGCTTGGTTGTTCTGTGCAGCTGATCTCCATGAAGTGTTGTCGCCATCTTTGGATTTGTGCCTCCTCTTCTGTAAGGAGTTTTCCGGTTGAATCTCGCACTGGATGGGTTTGCCTTTGACATTTTCCGGATAGTTGTCCAATTATCTGGTACAGTGCACGCATATTGTTTGCGTTTGCTGCGCTTTCTGCGTTTTCAGCAAGCCTGTCCAGTAATTTCCTCTTATCATTTCTAGCAGATTTTTTCACCAACTTGCATAGCTCGTTGTATTCACCTCGAACTCTGCAGTCGTGATCCGCTCTAGATTTGAGGCTGTTCCGTCTGTTGATAAGGTCCCATGTGTTGTGAGGAGATTAGATCTCCCACACACCAAGACAGGTGGCAAGAGGGGCAACAGCGGGGGGGTGGACATGCAAGTCAGCACTGCAGCGTCGGACGGGCCAGCGCTGCGGTGTGTAGAGATACGGAAGGAGAGAAAGGTGTCAAGGGAGAAATGCGTCGAGCACAGACGGCATGCGGGGGCGGCAGACACAGACGGCATGCGGGGGCAGCAGCGGGGGCAAGAGGAACCAGTACGGCGTCGCGCACGGAAGAGGGCGAAAAGAGGAGTCACCGTGGAAAGTAACGGTCCCGGCCGGGCCTCCGCGGCCGCGCTCGAAGGTCATAGGAAGCAGCGGGGTCGGCGGGGAAAGAAGCGGCCGGCGATTGCGCAGCTGTGTTTAGAAAATGCATAAAACACAGAAATGCATTTGGGATGTCCAGGGGGGAATCGCGGGGCATCGGGACGAAGTCCGATGACCGGCACAAAAATAATGCGGATCGGAGGCCTAAGCGGGGCAATCGGGGGAGGGACAATAAAGAAAGCCCGCCGATAGAAAGACGGCGGGCTTGGAGAAAGCTAACGGAGAAAGTGAAGGAGCGGAGGATTAACGGCAGGAAGTAGATTCGCAAGGATTAACGGGCGCCTCTGGCACTATATAAGGAGGGCCCCTGGAGCGAATCGAGGCCGAGTCTTCTAGGGAAGCTGGGAGAGTGAGTGAAAGACCCCCCGTGGGTAAGTCTGGAATTCAAGTTGGAAAGCTTCCTTGAAGAGTTAGGAGTATAGGCTGAAGGACCCCCCGTGGGTAAGTCCGACAGTCCTTAGTGCGGGCTATTAAAGCGAGTGAGCGAGGATATACGAGATTAGCTTAAGGACCCCCTGTGGGTAAGTCCGGCGGCGGTACGCGCATCAAATCGAGCAAGGAGTCAGGGGGAAAGGATCAAGGATCCGCGGCAAAGCTGAGGCCCAGGGTAAAAGAGTCGGGTGGAGTTACTCCCGGACACGACAGGTATCCTGGTGTAGTGGCGGCAACAACGGATCAGCCTGGCGTACGCCTTGTCTGCTCCTGACCGTTCGATCCAGGTGTGATCCTGTAACGCGAGGGATAGCCAACCCGGGAACTCAAGCCCATTTGTGAAACCAGGCAGGGACACCCCGGGAAGTCAAAAGAATCCTGATCCAGGCGCTGGAGCGTATGCACAGCAAACCACCTGGAGTCAAAGGAGACGCGACGCCCAAACCTCTGGCCTACCACAGATCCTGCGGGGCGTATGCACGCAGGTGTTTGGAGGCGAGTGGCGAACGCGACCGGGGGCGTGTCCTGTAGGGTAGGAAGGCCCTTCGTGCCCTGATCCGGCCGCTAAGCAGCGAGGAGCGTATCCTGCCCGGCGTATGCCTGGGAGGTGAGCCACTCGGTCTGTTAACACGGATTAGGTGCCGGCCACGGCGAAAGGGCGAATCCAGGCAAGCCAAGGGTTCCGAGGTCCACGGCATCCCCAAACGGAGGAACAGCAGCAGTAGAGCAGAGACGACGAGGGAGCAGCGGCAGCAGCATAGCAGCGGCGACGAGGGAGCAGCGGTAGCAGCATGGCAGCGACGACGAGGGAGCAGCGGCAACCGTAGCGCAGCGACGACGAGGGAGCAGCAGCGACGGACAGGTAGCGGCAGCAGAAGACATCAACAACACAGGCCCCGCATCCAGAGTCCGTGAGTCCGAACGAAGGGAACCGAGAGCCGTTTCGGCGCCAGGCACCAAGACCGCACGACCTGCCGGGCGCAAGCTTTGGGAGGGCGTGCGTATTGGCACCAACCCGGAGCGGGGATCGGGGATCGACGGGAGGACGAGCGGTCGGTCGGCTGAGCCAGACAGCCGGTGAGATTCCTTTTATTGCTTTGTAAACTATTTACAATAAAGGGGATTTATTTATAAAGAAGCTTTAACGTGTTATTTCTGGGCTCGGGCAATCACGTCGTACTATAAATTCGGTGGAACGTACCCTCAAACTCTGTGAGCTAGCCGCGGCGTTTGTTGCGAGCAAAACATAGCTAAACAGTTCGTTACACCTGGCGCCCAAACTACGTGATTGCTTTAGAGTCTAGGAGTAACACTGCTTCAAGATGGGGAGGAAAAACTGGATCTACGCGCTTCGCAAAGAAGAGTTGTGCGAAGTGTGCAGAGAGCTCGGTCTCGCAGCGGATGGAACCGTGGAGAGCATGAGGGCACTGGTGGCAAGGTGGGCCGAAGAGAGAAAGGAGGATGAAGTGATGGTGGTCGCGCGGGGATTCGAGGAGAAGTTCGCGCAGAGGACCACGCCGAGGCAGAGAGCGGTGAGCGAATCAGAAAAGCTCATCCAAAGTCTGGCAGTGCCGGAAATGAAGAGCATGAGGAGCATGGAGCCACAAGCGCGGAAGCCAGTCCCGGTACAGGTGGACTATGCGAAGGTGGCGAGGCAAGTCCGAGAGTGGTCGTTCCGTTTCGATGGAACAGGGGATCCTCTCGAATTCGTGGACCGAGTAGCATGGTCTGCCAAAACGTACGGGATGGATATAAACACTATCCCGCGAGCGATGCCCGAGCTACTCCAGGGCAGAGCACAAAAATGGTTCCTGATGAACGACGAGGAGTGGCCCACATGGAAAGAGTTCAGAAGGAGCTTCGAGGCCTTTTTCCTGCCAAAAGGATACTTCGAAAAACTGGCAGACCAGGTAAAGCAGCGGAAGCAACAGCGAGGAGAGCCTTTCAAAGAGTATATGGTAGACCTTCAGGCGCTTATGAAGCCGTTGGGAAAGTCAACAAAGGAGGTCATCGATAGGCTCGTGGAGAACTGCATGCCACGCATGAAAATGTTCATGCGACCCTACGCATGTGCATCACTCGAGGAGGTCATGGGTCTAGCCGAAGAATTCGAGGAGCTGGCTTTGGAAGAGGAGGTCTTCAATAGACAGTCCCCAGCGGTAGACAGAAGATGGCAAAAGGAGGAGTTGCACCATAAACCACCGGAGCAACAGAACCATCCAGGACAAGGGTGGGGGCAGAGATGGCAGCCCGAGGAGCATCGCCAAATGCCACAGCAACAGCAGCCGAGCCAGCAATGGGCAGGCCCAAGGCAACAACCGCCGAACCAACAATGGGCAGCAAACCCAATCCAAAGGCAGCCGAACATACAGCGGGCAGCGACGCCTGGACACGTAGAAAACCCAGCACAGGCGTGCAACAGATGCGGAGGCATGGGCCATTGGGCCAGCGGGTGCAGGAACCCCAGAATGTTGTTCTGCAGGATGTGCGGCGCAGTGGGGGTAAGAAGCACGGAATGCTGCCAAAGAGCGGGAAACGTGCAGCGATCCCAGCCATAGAGAGGAAGGCGGAGATCGCGAGGTGCTGCCTCTCAGAGATAGTTGGAGGATTAACCGGAGACGGTCAGCAATTGGCGGCGGTCATCAAGGTCGGAGGAGCAGAAGTGAGGGCCATGGTGGACACCGGGGCAACGGCTAGCTTCATTTCAGAAAAGCTAGCAGAGGACCCGGGAATCGCCGGAGAACGGAGAGCGACAAGAAGATTAGTGAAGTTGGCCAACGGGAGCCACATAGAAACTCAAATGGTACTCCTAACAACTGTAAGCTTTGGCAACAAGAAAAAGGACTTGAATATGATAGTGTTGCCAGGCATGGGAGACAGCGCGGTGCTTGGATGGGATTTCCTCGCAGAATTCGGCACAACAATCAACTGCGCAGGCCACCAAGTCACGATCCCGAGAAGAGAGAGATGGAGCGGATGCCTGGAGGATAGGCTGTCCATAGCCATAGCGGGACCCTCGGAGGAATGGGAGCGCGAGCGGGACAAAAGGTTCATCGAAGAAGAGCTGGCGGCGTTCAGGAATCAGAAGGGTTGTTCAAACATAACCCAGCATAAAATCACGATGAAGGACGACATCCCAATTAAACAAAGATACTACCCAAAGAACCCCAAAATACAGGGGGAAATCAATGAAAAGGTGGAAGAACTGCTGGAGAAGGGATGCATCGAACCTTCAAACAGCGCCTACAGCTCACCCATTGTCATGGTGAAGAAAAAGACGGGTCAGTGGAGGATGTGCGTAGACTTTCGGCAGATAAACGCAAAGTCAGTGAAGGATGCGTACCCGATGCCAAGGATAAATTTCATTTTGGAGCAATTGAGGGAGGCAAAATTTTTCAGCAGCCTCGACCTGAAGGACGGCTATTGGCAAATCCCACTTGAGGAAGAGAGCCGGAAATACACGGCCTTTACGGTACCAGGGAAAGGTCTGTACCAGTGGAAGGTGATGCCGTTCGGACTACACTCGGCTTCGGCAACTTTTCAAAGGGCTCTAGACCAGGTCATAGGCCCGGACATGGCTCCCCACGCATTCGCGTACCAGGACGATATAATAGTGATCGGGCGCACGAGGGAGGAGCACATGGCAAATTTAAGGGAAGTTTTCCGAAGACTGAGGGCGGCGAACCTAAGGATAAACACAGAGAAGTGCCATTTCTTCAGGGAAGAGCTTTTGTACCTAGGCCACCGGATAACGAGTCACGGAATTGGTATGGATCCGGGAAAAGTCGCAGCGATCACGGAATTGGAACCACCAACGAACGTGAAAGGGGTACGGCAGTTCATAGGAATGGCGTCGTGGTATCGACGGTTCGTTCCCGATTTCGCGGGGGTCGCAAAACCCTTGAACGATCTCCTGCGAAAGGGAACAAAGTGGGAGTGGACGTCGAGACAGCAAGAAGCGTTCGAAAAGTTAAAGTCGCGGTTAGCAGAGGACCCGGTGCTGGCATGCCCCGACTTCACGAAGAAGTTTGTACTGCAAACGGACGCCAGCGATTACGGCGTAGGCGCAGTGCTGACGCAGGACACGGATGAGGGCGAGCGAGTGGTCGCTTACGCCAGCCGAACGCTAATAGGCGCGGAGAAGAACTACTCGGCAACAGAGAAAGAGTGTCTCGCAATAATCTGGGCAATGCGGCAAATGAGGCCATACCTGGAGGGATACCAGTTCGACGTGATAACGGATCACATGGCGCTGAAGTGGTTAAACAACATAGAGAGCCCACTTGGAAGGATCGCGAGATGGGTTTTCGAGCTGCAGCAATACGACTACGTAATCAGCTATAGGAAAGGCAAGCTGAACGTAGTCGCGGATGCACTTTCCCGCCAGCCGATCGTGGAGAAGCTGAGGAGTGCCACAGCGACGGAAGACGCGGAATGCGTTTGGGTTGGCTCGCTGAAGAAGAAACTAAAAGAAAACCCACAGAAGTATCCGGAATACGTCGAGGAGGCTGGCCTGATTTACCGGCATGTTCCACACAGAGCCGGAAGCGAGGAAGTGGCATCGTGGAAATTATGTGTGCCAATGTACATGAGGCAACAGGTGCTGAAGGAGAACCACGACGCACCAACAGCAGGACATTTAGGCGGAAGAAAAACAATTGCGAAGGTAGCAGCAAGGTACTTCTGGCCAGGGATGCAGAGGGACGTGAGGAAATACGTCAGGAAATGCGAGACATGCCTGCGCTATAAACCGAGCCAGATGCAGGCCGCGGGGAAGATGTTAACACAGGTCCCAGAGGAGCCATGGGCGACGGTGTGTGCAGACTTCGTGGGACCGTTGCCGAGGTCCAAGCATGGGAACACCATGCTACTAGTGATGATCGATCGGTTCTCAAAATGGACAGAAATGGTCCCAATGCGGAAAGCCACAACAGAGACGCTGCAGAAGGCAGTTCGTGAAAGGATCATCGCCAGGTACGGGGTGCCAAAGGTAATGGTGACGGACAATGGTGTTCAATTCACCAGCCGGAGCTTCAAAAAATTCCTCGAGGAGCTCGGAGTTCGCCACCAGTTCACTGCACCATACACGCCTCAGGAAAACCCGACGGAAAGGGCAAACCGGACGGTGAAGACGATGATCGCCCAGTTTGCAGGAAAAGACCAAAGGACGTGGGACGAGCACTGGCCAGAATTGATGCTGGCGGTGAACTCGAGCGTGTCGGACTCCTCGGGATACTCTCCGTGTTTCATCACCCAAGGCAGAGAGCCAAGAATGCCGAAAGCAATTTTCGACCAGGGGGCATTGGGGACAGGAGAAACCCAAGCCACTCCCTCAGAAAATGCGGAAAAATTAAAAGAAGTGTTCGAGCTGGTGCGGAGAAACATGGAGCGCGCGGCGCAGGAGCAAGCTCGGCACTACAATCTGAGGAGGCGAGAGTGGAGACCGAAGATCGGCGACACAGTATGGGCAAAAGAGCACCATTTGTCCAAGGCGGCCGAAGGATTCGCGGCAAAGTTAGCGCCAAAATACGACGGGCCGTACACGGTGGTGAACTTGTGTCACCAGTGATTGCTGTGCTACGGCACGCTGGCACAAGGAAGGAAAAGAGGGCCCACCTGAGTGAGCTGAAAGCCCAAGCGCAGGAGTCGGCGCAGGCATAAACCACCGAAAAACAAAAAAAAAAAAAATTAAAAAACAAAAAATTAAAAATGAATAAAATAAAGGAAAAAATGTTATAAAAAAAAAAAAAAATGGAAAAAATATTAGAAGAAAAATGAAAAGATGAAAAATGAAAAAAAAAAGCAAAAAAAAAAAAGGGAAAAAAATATACATATTAAAAATATATAAAATAAGAAGAAAATATAAGAAAAAAAATAAAATAAGAAAAAATAAAAAACAGAAAAAAATGGATAAAAAAAAAAAAAATAATAAAAATAAAATAAGAAAAAAATATTAGAAAAAAAAATAAAATAAGAAAAAATATTAAAAAAAAAAAAAAAGAAAAAAAAGAAGGGGTAAACAAAAAAGAATTTATATACAAAAAAATATATATATACAACAGCATAGAATGACTCTGACCTCATCCGAAGAAGGGGGGAGGTGGATAAGGGTATCCACACACAAAAATATCCACACGCAACAACAAAAAAAAAAAAATCAAAAACAAAAAAAATTATGTTGCAAAAACAAACATGAAGCTGGAACCGCAAAGCTTCTGTCGTTCCCGAAGAAGGGGGGAAGTGTGAGGAGATTAGATCTCCCACACACCAAGACAGGTGGCAAGAGGGGCAACAGCGGGGGGGTGGACATGCAAGTCAGCACTGCAGCGTCGGACGGGCCAGCGCTGCGGTGTGTAGAGATACGGAAGGAGAGAAAGGTGTCAAGGGAGAAATGCGTCGAGCACAGACGGCATGCGGGGGCGGCAGACACAGACGGCATGCGGGGGCAGCAGCGGGGGCAAGAGGAACCAGTACGGCGTCGCGCACGGAAGAGGGCGAAAAGAGGAGTCACCGTGGAAAGTAACGGTCCCGGCCGGGCCTCCGCGGCCGCGCTCGAAGGTCATAGGAAGCAGCGGGGTCGGCGGGGAAAGAAGCGGCCGGCGATTGCGCAGCTGTGTTTAGAAAATGCATAAAACACAGAAATGCATTTGGGATGTCCAGGGGGGGAATCGCGGGGCATCGGGACGAAGTCCGATGACCGGCACAAAAATAATGCGGATCGGAGGCCTAAGCGGGGCAATCGGGGGAGGGACAATAAAGAAAGCCCGCCGATAGAAAGACGGCGGGCTTGGAGAAAGCTAACGGAGAAAGTGAAGGAGCGGAGGATTAACGGCAGGAAGTAGATTCGCAAGGATTAACGGGCGCCTCTGGCACTATATAAGGAGGGCCCCTGGAGCGAATCGAGGCCGAGTCTTCTAGGGAAGCTGGGAGAGTGAGTGAAAGACCCCCCGTGGGTAAGTCTGGAATTCAAGTTGGAAAGCTTCCTTGAAGAGTTAGGAGTATAGGCTGAAGGACCCCCCGTGGGTAAGTCCGACAGTCCTTAGTGCGGGCTATTAAAGCGAGTGAGCGAGGATATACGAGATTAGCTTAAGGACCCCCTGTGGGTAAGTCCGGCGGCGGTACGCGCATCAAATCGAGCAAGGAGTCAGGGGGAAAGGATCAAGGATCCGCGGCAAAGCTGAGGCCCAGGGTAAAAGAGTCGGGTGGAGTTACTCCCGGACACGACAGGTATCCTGGTGTAGTGGCGGCAACAACGGATCAGCCTGGCGTACGCCTTGTCTGCTCCTGACCGTTCGATCCAGGTGTGATCCTGTAACGCGAGGGATAGCCAACCCGGGAACTCAAGCCCATTTGTGAAACCAGGCAGGGACACCCCGGGAAGTCAAAAGAATCCTGATCCAGGCGCTGGAGCGTATGCACAGCAAACCACCTGGAGTCAAAGGAGACGCGACGCCCAAACCTCTGGCCTACCACAGATCCTGCGGGGCGTATGCACGCAGGTGTTTGGAGGCGAGTGGCGAACGCGACCGGGGGCGTGTCCTGTAGGGTAGGAAGGCCCTTCGTGCCCTGATCCGGCCGCTAAGCAGCGAGGAGCGTATCCTGCCCGGCGTATGCCTGGGAGGTGAGCCACTCGGTCTGTTAACACGGATTAGGTGCCGGCCACGGCGAAAGGGCGAATCCAGGCAAGCCAAGGGTTCCGAGGTCCACGGCATCCCCAAACGGAGGAACAGCAGCAGTAGAGCAGAGACGACGAGGGAGCAGCGGCAGCAGCATAGCAGCGGCGACGAGGGAGCAGCGGTAGCAGCATAGCAGCGACGACGAGGGAGCAGCGGCAACCGTAGCGCAGCGACGACGAGGGAGCAGCAGCGACGGACAGGTAGCGGCAGCAGAAGACATCAACAACACAGGCCCCGCATCCAGAGTCCGTGAGTCCGAACGAAGGGAACCGAGAGCCGTTTCGGCGCCAGGCACCAAGACCGCACGACCTGCCGGGCGCAAGCTTTGGGAGGGCGTGCGTATTGGCACCAACCCGGAGCGGGGATCGGGGATCGACGGGAGGACGAGCGGTCGGTCGGCTGAGCCAGACAGCCGGTGAGATTCCTTTTATTGCTTTGTAAACTATTTACAATAAAGGGGATTTATTTATAAAGAAGCTTTAACGTGTTATTTCTGGGCTCGGGCAATCACGTCGTACTATAAATTCGGTGGAACGTACCCTCAAACTCTGTGAGCTAGCCGCGGCGTTTGTTGCGAGCAAAACATAGCTAAACAGTTCGTTACACCTGGCGCCCAAACTACGTGATTGCTTTAGAGTCTAGGAGTAACACTGCTTCAAGATGGGGAGGAAAAACTGGATCTACGCGCTTCGCAAAGAAGAGTTGTGCGAAGTGTGCAGAGAGCTCGGTCTCGCAGCGGATGGAACCGTGGAGAGCATGAGGGCACTGGTGGCAAGGTGGGCCGAAGAGAGAAAGGAGGATGAAGTGATGGTGGTCGCGCGGGGATTCGAGGAGAAGTTCGCGCAGAGGACCACGCCGAGGCAGAGAGCGGTGAGCGAATCAGAAAAGCTCATCCAAAGTCTGGCAGTGCCGGAAATGAAGAGCATGAGGAGCATGGAGCCACAAGCGCGGAAGCCAGTCCCGGTACAGGTGGACTATGCGAAGGTGGCGAGGCAAGTCCGAGAGTGGTCGTTCCGTTTCGATGGAACAGGGGATCCTCTCGAATTCGTGGACCGAGTAGCATGGTCTGCCAAAACGTACGGGATGGATATAAACACTATCCCGCGAGCGATGCCCGAGCTACTCCAGGGCAGAGCACAAAAATGGTTCCTGATGAACGACGAGGAGTGGCCCACATGGAAAGAGTTCAGAAGGAGCTTCGAGGCCTTTTTCCTGCCAAAAGGATACTTCGAAAAACTGGCAGACCAGGTAAAGCAGCGGAAGCAACAGCGAGGAGAGCCTTTCAAAGAGTATATGGTAGACCTTCAGGCGCTTATGAAGCCGTTGGGAAAGTCAACAAAGGAGGTCATCGATAGGCTCGTGGAGAACTGCATGCCACGCATGAAAATGTTCATGCGACCCTACGCATGTGCATCACTCGAGGAGGTCATGGGTCTAGCCGAAGAATTCGAGGAGCTGGCTTTGGAAGAGGAGGTCTTCAATAGACAGTCCCCAGCGGTAGACAGAAGATGGCAAAAGGAGGAGTTGCACCATAAACCACCGGAGCAACAGAACCATCCAGGACAAGGGTGGGGGCAGAGATGGCAGCCCGAGGAGCATCGCCAAATGCCACAGCAACAGCAGCCGAGCCAGCAATGGGCAGGCCCAAGGCAACAACCGCCGAACCAACAATGGGCAGCAAACCCAATCCAAAGGCAGCCGAACATACAGCGGGCAGCGACGCCTGGACACGTAGAAAACCCAGCACAGGCGTGCAACAGATGCGGAGGCATGGGCCATTGGGCCAGCGGGTGCAGGAACCCCAGAATGTTGTTCTGCAGCATGTGCGGCGCAGTGGGGGTAAGAAGCACGGAATGCTGCCAAAGAGCGGGAAACGTGCAGCGATCCCAGCCATAGAGAGGAAGGCGGAGATCGCGAGGTGCTGCCTCTCAGAGATAGTTGGAGGATTAACCGGAGACGGTCAGCAATTGGCGGCGGTCATCAAGGTCGGAGGAGCAGAAGTGAGGGCCATGGTGGACACCGGGGCAACGGCTAGCTTCATTTCAGAAAAGCTAGCAGAGGACCCGGGAATCGCCGGAGAACGGAGAGCGACAAGAAGATTAGTGAAGTTGGCCAACGGGAGCCACATAGAAACTCAAATGGTACTCCTAACAACTGTAAGCTTTGGCAACAAGAAAAAGGACTTGAATATGATAGTGTTGCCAGGCATGGGAGACAGCGCGGTGCTTGGATGGGATTTCCTCGCAGAATTCGGCACAACAATCAACTGCGCAGGCCACCAAGTCACGATCCCGAGAAGAGAGAGATGGAGCGGATGCCTGGAGGATAGGCTGTCCATAGCCATAGCGGGACCCTCGGAGGAATGGGAGCGCGAGCGGGACAAAAGGTTCATCGAAGAAGAGCTGGCGGCGTTCAGGAATCAGAAGGGTTGTTCAAACATAACCCAGCATAAAATCACGATGAAGGACGACATCCCAATTAAACAAAGATACTACCCAAAGAACCCCAAAATACAGGGGGAAATCAATGAAAAGGTGGAAGAACTGCTGGAGAAGGGATGCATCGAACCTTCAAACAGCGCCTACAGCTCACCCATTGTCATGGTGAAGAAAAAGACGGGTCAGTGGAGGATGTGCGTAGACTTTCGGCAGATAAACGCAAAGTCAGTGAAGGATGCGTACCCGATGCCAAGGATAAATTTCATTTTGGAGCAATTGAGGGAGGCAAAATTTTTCAGCAGCCTCGACCTGAAGGACGGCTATTGGCAAATCCCACTTGAGGAAGAGAGCCGGAAATACACGGCCTTTACGGTACCAGGGAAAGGTCTGTACCAGTGGAAGGTGATGCCGTTCGGACTACACTCGGCTTCGGCAACTTTTCAAAGGGCTCTAGACCAGGTCATAGGCCCGGACATGGCTCCCCACGCATTCGCGTACCAGGACGATATAATAGTGATCGGGCGCACGAGGGAGGAGCACATGGCAAATTTAAGGGAAGTTTTCCGAAGACTGAAGGCGGCGAACCTAAGGATAAACACAGAGAAGTGCCATTTCTTCAGGGAAGAGCTTTTGTACCTAGGCCACCGGATAACGAGTCACGGAATTGGTATGGATCCGGGAAAAGTCGCAGCGATCACGGAATTGGAACCACCAACGAACGTGAAAGGGGTACGGCAGTTCATAGGAATGGCGTCGTGGTATCGACGGTTCGTTCCCGATTTCGCGGGGGTCGCAAAACCCTTGAACGATCTCCTGCGAAAGGGAACAAAGTGGGAGTGGACGTCGAGACAGCAAGAAGCGTTCGAAAAGTTAAAGTCGCGGTTAGCAGAGGACCCGGTGCTGGCATGCCCCGACTTCACGAAGAAGTTTGTACTGCAAACGGACGCCAGCGATTACGGCGTAGGCGCAGTGCTGACGCAGGACACGGATGAGGGCGAGCGAGTGGTCGCTTACGCCAGCCGAACGCTAATAGGCGCGGAGAAGAACTACTCGGCAACAGAGAAAGAGTGTCTCGCAATAATCTGGGCAATGCGGCAAATGAGGCCATACCTGGAGGGATACCAGTTCGACGTGATAACGGATCACATGGCGCTGAAGTGGTTAAACAACATAGAGAGCCCACTTGGAAGGATCGCGAGATGGGTTTTCGAGCTGCAGCAATACGACTACGTAATCAGCTATAGGAAAGGCAAGCTGAACGTAGTCGCGGATGCACTTTCCCGCCAGCCGATCGTGGAGAAGCTGAGGAGTGCCACAGCGACGGAAGACGCGGAATGCGTTTGGGTTGGCTCGCTGAAGAAGAAACTAAAAGAAAACCCACAGAAGTATCCGGAATACGTCGAGGAGGCTGGCCTGATTTACCGGCATGTTCCACACAGAGCCGGAAGCGAGGAAGTGGCATCGTGGAAATTATGTGTGCCAATGTACATGAGGCAACAGGTGCTGAAGGAGAACCACGACGCACCAACAGCAGGACATTTAGGCGGAAGAAAAACAATTGCGAAGGTAGTAGCAAGGTACTTCTGGCCAGGGATGCAGAGGGACGTGAGGAAATACGTCAGGAAATGCGAGACATGCCTGCGCTATAAACCGAGCCAGATGCAGGCCGCGGGGAAGATGTTAACACAGGTCCCAGAGGAGCCATGGGCGACGGTGTGTGCAGACTTCGTGGGACCGTTGCCGAGGTCCAAGCATGGGAACACCATGCTACTAGTGATGATCGATCGGTTCTCAAAATGGACAGAAATGGTCCCAATGCGGAAAGCCACAACAGAGACGCTGCAGAAGGCAGTTCGTGAAAGGATCATCGCCAGGTACGGGGTGCCAAAGGTAATGGTGACGGACAATGGTGTTCAATTCACCAGCCGGAGCTTCAAAAAATTCCTCGAGGAGCTCGGAGTTCGCCACCAGTTCACTGCACCATACACGCCTCAGGAAAACCCGACGGAAAGGGCAAACCGGACGGTGAAGACGATGATCGCCCAGTTTGCAGGAAAAGACCAAAGGACGTGGGACGAGCACTGGCCAGAATTGATGCTGGCGGTGAACTCGAGCGTGTCGGACTCCACGGGATACTCTCCGTGTTTCATCACCCAAGGCAGAGAGCCAAGAATGCCGAAAGCAATTTTCGACCAGGGGGCATTGGGGACAGGAGAAACCCAAGCCACTCCCTCAGAAAAAGCGGAAAAATTAAAAGAAGTGTTCGAGCTGGTGCGGAGAAACATGGAGCGCGCGGCGCAGGAGCAAGCTCGGCACTACAATCTGAGGAGGCGAGAGTGGAGACCGAAGATCGGCGACACAGTATGGGCAAAAGAGCACCATTTGTCCAAGGCGGCCGAAGGATTCGCGGCAAAGTTAGCGCCAAAATACGACGGGCCGTACACGGTGGTGAACTTCGTGTCACCAGTGATTGCTGTGCTACGGCACGCTGGCACAAGGAAGGAAAAGAGGGCCCACCTGAGTGAGCTGAAAGCCCAAGCGCAGGAGTCGGCGCAGGCATAAACCACCGAAAAACAAAAAAAAAAAAAATTAAAAAAACAAAAAATTAAAAATGAATAAAATAAAGGAAAAAATGTTATAAAAAAAAAAAAAAATGGAAAAAATATTAGAAGAAAAATGAAAAGATGAAAAATGAAAAAAAAAAGCAAAAAAAAAAAAGGGAAAAAAATATACATATTAAAAATATATAAAATAAGAAGAAAATATAAGAAAAAAAATAAAATAAGAAAAAAATATTAGAAAAAAAAATAAAATAAGAAAAAATATTAAAAAAAAAAAGAAAAAAAAGAAGGGGTAAACAAAAAAGAATTTATATACAAAAAAATATATATATACAACAGCATAGAATGACTCTGACCTCATCCGAAGAAGGGGGGAGGTGGATAAGGGTATCCACACACAAAAATATCCACACGCAACAACAAAAAAAAAAAAATCAAAAACAAAAAAAATTATGTTGCAAAAACAAACATGAAGCTGGAACCGCAAAGCTTCTGTCGTTCCCGAAGAAGGGGGGAAGTGTGAGGAGATTAGATCTCCCACACACCAAGACAGGTGGCAAGAGGGGCAACAGCGGGGGGGTGGACATGCAAGTCAGCACTGCAGCGTCGGACGGGCCAGCGCTGCGGTGTGTAGAGATACGGAAGGAGAGAAAGGTGTCAAGGGAGAAATGCGTCGAGCACAGACGGCATGCGGGGGCGGCAGACACAGACGGCATGCGGGGGCAGCAGCGGGGGCAAGAGGAACCAGTACGGCGTCGCGCACGGAAGAGGGCGAAAAGAGGAGTCACCGTGGAAAGTAACGGTCCCGGCCGGGCCTCCGCGGCCGCGCTCGAAGGTCATAGGAAGCAGCGGGGTCGGCGGGGAAAGAAGCGGCCGGCGATTGCGCAGCTGTGTTTAGAAAATGCATAAAACACAGAAATGCATTTGGGATGTCCAGGGGGGAGTCGCGGGGCATCGGGACGAAGTCCGATGACCGGCACAAAAATAATGCGGATCGGAGGCCTAAGCGGGGCAATCGGGGGAGGGACAATAAAGAAAGCCCGCCGATAGAAAGACGGCGGGCTTGGAGAAAGCTAACGGAGAAAGTGAAGGAGCGGAGGATTAACGGCAGGAAGTAGATTCGCAAGGATTAACGGGCGCCTCTGGCACTATATAAGGAGGGCCCCTGGAGCGAATCGAGGCCGAGTCTTCTAGGGAAGCTGGGAGAGTGAGTGAAAGACCCCCCGTGGGTAAGTCTGGAATTCAAGTTGGAAAGCTTCCTTGAAGAGTTAGGAGTATAGGCTGAAGGACCCCCCGTGGGTAAGTCCGACAGTCCTTAGTGCGGGCTATTAAAGCGAGTGAGCGAGGATATACGAGATTAGCTTAAGGACCCCCTGTGGGTAAGTCCGGCGGCGGTACGCGCATCAAATCGAGCAAGGAGTCAGGGGGGAAAGGATCAAGGATCCGCGGCAAAGCTGAGGCCCAGGGTAAAAGAGTCGGGTGGAGTTACTCCCGGACACGACAGGTATCCTGGTGTAGTGGCGGCAACAACGGATCAGCCTGGCGTACGCCTTGTCTGCTCCTGACCGTTCGATCCAGGTGTGATCCTGTAACGCGAGGGATAGCCAACCCGGGAACTCAAGCCCATTTGTGAAACCAGGCAGGGACACCCCGGGAAGTCAAAAGAATCCTGATCCAGGCGCTGGAGCGTATGCACAGCAAACCACCTGGAGTCAAAGGAGACGCGACGCCCAAACCTCTGGCCTACCACAGATCCTGCGGGGCGTATGCACGCAGGTGTTTGGAGGCGAGTGGCGAACGCGACCGGGGGCGTGTCCTGTAGGGTAGGAAGGCCCTTCGTGCCCTGATCCGGCCGCTAAGCAGCGAGGAGCGTATCCTGCCCGGCGTATGCCTGGGAGGTGAGCCACTCGGTCTGTTAACACGGATTAGGTGCCGGCCACGGCGAAAGGGCGAATCCAGGCAAGCCAAGGGTTCCGAGGTCCACGGCATCCCCAAACGGAGGAACAGCAGCAGTAGAGCAGAGACGACGAGGGAGCAGCGGCAGCAGCATAGCAGCGGCGACGAGGGAGCAGCGGTAGCAGCATAGCAGCGACGACGAGGGAGCAGCGGCAACCGTAGCGCAGCGACGACGAGGGAGCAGCAGCGACGGACAGGTAGCGGCAGCAGAAGACATCAACAACACAGGCCCCGCATCCAGAGTCCGTGAGTCCGAACGAAGGGAACCGAGAGCCGTTTCGGCGCCAGGCACCAAGACCGCACGACCTGCCGGGCGCAAGCTTTGGGAGGGCGTGCGTATTGGCACCAACCCGGAGCGGGGATCGGGGATCGACGGGAGGACGAGCGGTCGGTCGGCTGAGCCAGACAGCCGGTGAGATTCCTTTTATTGCTTTGTAAACTATTTACAATAAAGGGGATTTATTTATAAAGAAGCTTTAACGTGTTATTTCTGGGCTCGGGCAATCACGTCGAACTATAAATTCGGTGGAACGTACCCTCAAACTCTGTGAGCTAGCCGCGGCGTTTGTTGCGAGCAAAACATAGCTAAACAGTTCGTTACAGTGTGTGTCGATATCCACTCCACTTGTCTGCGTTGTCGGGTGCCAAGCACCTCCTCCGCTGTGCTTCTCAGTATTCTGCATGTCAACTCCCATGAGTGCTCCTCCTGCTGCGGCCCTAGTTGCTCACGTAGCGTTGTTGCCATTCTGGTAGATAGAGTGGAGTCGCCAAGTCGATGTAGGTTAAGAGGAGGCGGTCTTCTTGTGTTCCTGGTGCCAGTGTTGTGGTTTCGTCTGAGCTTGATGATGAGCTCTCCGACTACCAACTCGTGGTCACTGTCGATTGACGCGCCTCTCCTATTTCTTACATCCATTAGTGAGCGTCTCCATTTCTTACTTATGCAGATGTGGTCAATTTGGTTGCGTGTATGCCCATTTGGAGATGTCCATGTGTATTTATGGACTTCCTTGTGTGGAAATACAGTGCCACCAATGACCAGTTGGAATGTTTGGCACAAGTCGATAAGTCTATCACCGTTGTTGCTGCGTGAGCCAACACCATGTTTTCCCATTATTGTTTCTAGTCCATTGTTGTTGGGGCCAATTTTTGCGTTGAAGTCTTCCATGAGTATTTTGACGTCTCCTCTTCCAATCCTGGTGAGTGAAGATGTGAGGGCGTTGTAGAAGTCATCTTTAATGTCATCGCTGGCGTCTTCTGTTGGGGCATAGCACTGTACGATGGTGATGTGCCTAGCATTGCATCGGAATCTGGCACTGATGATTCTGTCGGATATTGGGCTCCAGGAGATTAGTGTCTGCTTGAACTGTTTGGACACGTAAATTCCTACTCCATTCCTGCCACCATCATTGCTCCCGCTGTGCATCACTAGGTTGCCAGTTGATGTTGTTTGTTGTCCCATTCCCTCTCAATCTCATTTCACTGATGCCTGCAATTGCGATCTGCATTTTCCTCCATTTCTCCTTCAAACCTGCGCCAGTCTGGTTGGTTCCATTAAAGTCCTCACGTTCCATTGTCCAATTCGTGTCGTTTCATAATGCGAATGGTCGTCATCGGGTTGGGGGGGTGGTTATTTTCTTCATCCTTGTATGTGTTTCTGTAATCATTTATTTTCAGTCGATCCGCTGATTAGCCGGGGTGCGACCTATCCCAGAGATGGGGCTGCCATCTGACGACGTCGGGAATGCCGTCTTTCCAACATGGTATGTGTATTGGGACCAGAAAAATTCATTAGGGGGGCATGCGCACTTGTAAATTTCAATAAAATCGATTTTTTTTTTTTTTGCATTTTCTTAAAGTAATACATTTAGAAATGTGTCCACAAAATTTTGAAATGATCCGGTGAAAAATTCAGTGAGATACACATGTTTAAAGG